>NC_135544.1:65804087-66026587 GCF_045843805.1 Urocitellus parryii | reverse complement strand
AGTGCTGACCACTGTCCTCCTTCCTAACACTACTCAGGATGACCTTCCACCCTCTGCGTCTCACAGGGGTTAAACTTGGACTTCAGTGGTGGGGGGGCCCTTCAAACAACAGCTTGAGGCTGCTGGCCCAGACCACCCAGGTCCCTCGGTCCAGGCTGCTCGTTGCGGCCGCTCACTCCCAGCAGGCTCTGCTGCCACCATGTTTGGGCCACCTCATTTCCCCCGGGGAAAGGCACTCCGCTCATCTGGGTGCCAGAGTTGCTGACCAAAAGCTGTTCACAGCTACCCTCCTGGGGCATAAAGCTCCGTTGGCACGTGGGAATGCGGTCCCATTTGTCACTTGGGAGGACTAAGGAGCTCTGGGTGGGGGAGGGGATTGCAGCAGAGGTAGAGAAAGGTCAAAGGTGGGTGGAGGTGTTCTTGGGGTGCAGGCAGAGGGATACCCACCTGACCTAACGAGGAGGGCCGCGCAGATGTGCAGCTCAGGGCTGGCCACTGCCCACGCAGGCCCTCTACACCAAGGCTTGACCAGTATCCTGAGCAGGGTTGGGGCCAGCTAGAAAGGCCCTGTGAGTGAGGGTGACCAGGGCAGGCACTCTCCAGGAGGACAGACCCAGGCTGGAGCCCCCTGGCTGCACAGGAGACAGGCCCAGGCTTCTGGAGACTCTGCCCCTCTTGGGAGCCAGTCCTTCCCCTGTCAGCCTGGAGCTCCCTGCTGCCCTCTGAGGTCCCAGGGAGGAGTCCTCCTCCCTGGTCCAGCTGCCAGTGTCACAGCAGCCTGTACCCCACCAGCCTGGCTCTGCCTCCCTCCATGCCGCCTTCTCCCCGTGCACCCGGGGTCCTCTGGACTAGGCCTGGGCCTGCGTCTCCTCTTCCTGTGTGGACACCCATCAGGCTCCGTAAAATCCCTTTTTCCAACTACACTTGTGTTTTGAGATACAGGGTTCAGGGCTTCGGCTCGGCTGTTTTACAGGACACAGTCCAACCCGTCGCTATCTTTGAGTTGGGGGTCACAGGAATATGTTATCAGACAAAGGGTTTGTTTGTACCTTTCAGGATTCACTACCTCAGTCCACACACTAATTAAAGATGACTTGAAAAAGTAGATGTTTTGCCATCATTTTATCATCACCAGTGAGATCGGTCGCTTAGTTTTACCTGGATCTTTGTCCTCCTACACTTTGTATGGCATCAAAGCCTTTACTGCTCCTCTCTTCTGGTGACAGCGATGCAATTTAGAACAGATTTATGTGAACAGATTTGTGCCTCTTGGCTGCCGAGGGGCTGGCATGGTGGCCGGCGAGTGCCTTTCCTGGACTCTGGGCTGTCCATCTGGAGCTCACCCCAGCCTCGGACAGCATACTCAGGGGGTCCTGCCATCTTCAGCAATTCAAACAGCCTGAAGAGACATGGCTCACTGGCACATGTAAGCTCCACAGTTGATTTTTAACTCATAGAACAAAACATTTTCATATTTGGGAAGAAATCAATCGGTGAAATGAAGCTGGGAGATGTACCAGAGATGCCAATTGATTGTTAGCACACTGATTCCCGTACATGATGTCAGGACATGTGGGTGCCGTGATCACAAGCCTCCTGGTTTGTGTCTGCAGCACGGGTCGACTCGTTCATTTGGAAAGGCAGCTTTACATCATGAATGTCAACAAGGGCTTTGGGCTCTGCAGGATAAGAATCGCTGCCTTACCCATGTAAAGCATGTGACCTTGATGATTTACATTAAACTCTCCAAACTCCACTCCAAAACCAAAATGATGCCCACTTCCTGAAGCAAAGCCAGTGACCCATCACAGTAGAAGAGCAAGGACAGAGAGTGTCAGACATTCATATAATGGCATCCCTCTTCCTTTATCCAGCATCGACCAAGCATGACTGCACAGTGCTGGGCCCTGGGGTGCAAAGCTGAACACAGACTCTCTGATTACCTCAGAAGCTTCATCTCAGAACAGAGCTGTCTGGAGCTGAATCCCTGGAATGACAAACCAGTGTGGCCAGCATTCGAGTGTCCGCCACAGCGGTCTGCAGTGTCTTGGGTGCTTAGCATATTGCTCCCTGCGAACAAGGCCTTCAGGCGCTTGCTGGGGCATGCCGGAGGAACCAGGGCCCAGGGAAGAGAGAGGTCATAACATTCATCAGTTTCCCAGGGATGTAGGTGCAGAATTGGTCAGAGCTGCAGGGAGTGGTCCAGTCATGGTGAGGTTGGCGTAGGGGAGTCGACGGAGATGGCTTGACTTTTACACAATATGGATGCAATTTTAAACAAACCAATGCACACTGTTTCAAACCAAAACACATTTTCTAATTATTCTTTAGTGCCAAGAGCTGGAAGCACTTATAGCAATTGGCTCTATTCCTGACAGTTATTGGAACTTAATTGCTTTGGGGGTGGGGAAAAAGAAGTGCATGGAGTCTTATGGCTGCTAAAAGCCCTGGGGAAGTTGTCTGTGGTGAGGTCCCTGTACGTGTAGGAAAACAACACTGTGTCCCAGCAGGATCCAAGCCTCCGTAGGGGGGTGAGGAAGCCCAGAATAAGCAAGGGGACCTACAGACCAGCTGCCTCTTGTGCATCACCAGTGCTGTGTATGTGAGGACATCTACACAGGGGACAGGAGAACCAAGAGGTACGACCCATTTGCTGAGAATCACCCTGGAGTCATGGTGGAATCAGAAGTGACAAGTGTGAGCCAAGCACAGTGGCCACACCTGTAATCCCAGTGACTTGGGTGGCTGAGGCAGAGGATTGAAAGTTCAGGGTGAGCAAGAGCAACCTAGTGAGATCCTGTCCAAAGTAAAAAGGGCTGGGGTGTGGACCAGTGGCAGAGTGGTCCTGGAGTCAATCCCCAGGACAGCAAAAAGAAAAGAAAGGTTAAGTGTGAGTTTGCTCCCTGGGAAGCACACCCATCCGGTGTTAATCCTCAGGTAGGGTCATTCCCTCCTCCTCTACAGAAGAGGAGACCCAAGCAGAGGGAGGTCAAGAACCTTGCCCAAACGAGGAGGCCTGTGAGGGCGAGTGTGTCTGCTGTCACTTGTCATATTCCAATGCTGGCTCTCTGCACTGCCAGAGCAGCTTTCACATGTGGTCCAGAGTCCTCCGGCTGGGACCCCAGTGATTGGGGCCAGCATCCAGAGGGCATGAACCGCTGCACCTGGAGAGTCTGGGGACCCTGCATCAGGGTGCATGCTTCCTGAAGTCTGCCCGCTCTCGGTCCTTCCTGAGCCATAAAGACTGTGATGACATATCACGACCCTTGAAAGAACTTCATCATTTAAGATGCACCCCTTCTTCCTGTCATCATACCCCAGGTTCTGCTTTAGGACCCGAGAGACCCCTGTCGATACAAAACTCCCCGTAACGCAATCTTCCCTGACCTTATTGGGGCTATAGCCCATTTTCTAAATAAAACATTTAATGTATGAAAGCGGGTGTGGGGTACAGGGATTGAATGGATGTTTTATTTTTCATTCAGTAAGAATCCATGGAGAGCCCCGTGTAGGCCAAGCATGGTAAACCCAGTGGGGCTGAGGGAGGCCCCACATGGTCCCTGCTCTGCATGGCTGCAGAAGGCAGACAAGTCAGCACCACGGTGGGCCAGCGGGTGGGCACGGGCTCATCCCCAGGTCAGGTCAGCCTTCTCAAGCTTCTCTTGAAGAGTGGGTGTGAAGTTAAATGTATTCTCCACCAGAAGGAAAGCAGAGAAGCACCTAAAGACAGCAGGAGTCTCAAGTGTTTTGGAGTAAATTGAAAAAACTAACAATGGAGCAATTTGGGTAACATGTCCCAAACAGGAGTTAACTGACAAAATATTTTATCCCAACACTTTACCAGTTTCTGCCTCGTGTAATCCAGCTCCTGAGGCAAGGTGGGGTTTGGTGTGGCAATGGAATGGAAGGTTAAGGATATTCTCCGAGTGCGCTTGGTGCTGGAGGCTGCAGGGCAGGACATCCATATTCATCTGGCAGAGACTGCCAAAAGCCAAAGAAAGGAAGCAGCGAAATTCCAGGCTCCCGCTCTCTCTGCTCACGGGAGTGCAACCATCGCACAAACCATCACAACCAGCATTCCACCAGTCCGCCTCGGTGGAACTCTAGGCCCAGCTAGGTCTGGCGGCCTGGGCAGTGTCAGCGCGCAGCAGGGACTCCGGGACCTGGGTGGCCAAGGCGGGTTTGGGACACGAGAAAAAGTCGTCCTGCTCCGTGTTCCCAACTTTCTCAAAAGTCCGGACGGAACCCAGTGGGCTGCCGTGCTCCAACCGCGTCGGCGACGCACGCTGCCCGTGTCGGAGAGGCACACTCGACCCCTGCCTCGCGGTGGCGGGCAGACCTGCTGGCGGCCCCCGCGGGAGCCGGGCTGTCGGATGCCGAGCCCGGGAAGGGTTAACCGCGAGGCCCCGGCGCGGCGCGCGGCCCTCGGGAGGCGGCTCGCAGCCCGGGCGCCTCCGCGGACCCCGGCCCGAGGCGCACGCGCGCCTGCCGCCCCCGCCCCAGCTCCCCGGCGCGGTTCTCCGAGCGCCCGGCGCACGCGGGGTGCGCGGCCCGCTGCCCAGCCCCGGAGGCCGGCCTGGCAGAGCCCGGGAGCCGCGCTTCAGGCGGCAGGAAGGACTCGCGGACCGCGGCGCTCGCACAGGTGCCCGAGGGCCCTCCACCCCCGCCTCCGCCGCGCTCGCACAGGTGCGCGGGAAGAGGCCTGTGCGCATGCGCGTGCAGACCCCCGGCTCGGGTGGGCGTCGGGGTGGAGGGAGAGCGCGGAGCGGCGAGGTAGGGCCGGCGGGGCTGCGGCCGCCCGCGGGCGAGCACGGCGCAAAGCCCGGGAGGGGCTGGGGCGCACAGCGGGTGGGCGGGGGCGGCGCGGGAGTCGGGGGCGGTGCGGGGGCGGGGGCGGGTGTCCCGGCGGGCGGCGGCGGGCGTGGGGGTCTGCGGCGCCCGCCCGAGACAAGGCGCCGCCCGCGCTGGCCTCCCGGCGGAGAGGGCCCGGGCCGCCGGCGCCCGCCTCCCGGGAGCTGCGCGAGCCGCCGGCGGGGCGGGTGGGGGGTCGGCGCCCCCTCCCGCGCTGACCGGCCCCGGCCGCGGACGGCCTGGCGACCCGCTGCCCGGTCCAGGCCGGAGCGCAGCCCACGCCCGCCGCCTCGGCCCCGGCCGCGCGGCCTGCGGGACGTGGGCGCCCACACGCCGCGGTCTTCCCGGAGCCGACGCCCGGGCGCGGGGTGCCCGGTGGGTACGTGCCTGGCAGCACCGAGGGGAGGGTTGGGGAAGGAGCCCGCCGCATCTCAATGAGCCCTGCCTGCAGCCCGCTCCCGGCCAGGCCCCTGGGAGACGCCGGGACTGCAGTCTGCGGGTTTCCCTGGCAGCCCTCCGCCCCTCTGGGACCGGAGACCCCCCTGGGGCGACTGCGCCGGTGACATTAGGGAGGGCGTCTTTAAAATTCCACCACTGCTTAGATTCCCACCAGCCGAGTTCTCCTCCCCCCCTCGCATCTATGAGGAATGAAAAGGGCGCACTAACCTTCAGGGCTACTCTACCCACTAAGGCACGTGATGAGGAGGTTTTCAGTTCCTAAGAGTTCGCCCTGTTCCCTGCGGTTCTCGGCACCCCCTCCGTGTTTCCAACTAAATGGCAGTTACTCTTCTCTAATTAGGAACCCAGGGGATGTCAATGGAGGCCTTCAGCCTTTTCTCCCGAGCTCTTGGTTCCTATTATTAGAATAATCCTCCCGCGCCCTGCTGTCACAGAGGGAAGTCCCCCTGCTTAGCTGCGGACTCCCGGGCGCTATGTGTTAGGAACTTGGCGTTCCAGGGCTCCCTTCTGGGTACGATTCTGCAGGTTTCCATGCCCGTGGCCTGGACCTGTGTGATCACATCATCAGAAAGCACAGAAAGAAAACAGTGTTTTGCTCTCAGGGTTTAAGGCAACCTTGGGCTCAGCGGGAGGAGAGAAGGCTCCTAAATGTTAGGGATAGTGGATTGCTGGACCGGCGGCCTTCCCAGGCAGCAGGGTTTGTGTGCGTCCTTTGGTGTTCTCATGTCCAAGCCCTGACGTGGCTCCTGGGGCACTTTTCCATGGAAGGCTGGAGGGCTCTGGAAGTGGGCTTTGGGGATTGTCACATCACTCTGCACATTTCCCCAGAGAGTGCCAGTTTGATGGGATTTCCTCATGTTCCGGCAGAAGTCACACGTCAGCAATGGCAAGGAGAAGGTTTCTGTCTCTGTACCTTTGCCTTCTGGGTCTTTCCCTGAACTGGATCCAAGAGGCACACCAGTTGTCAGTGCCTCCATCTGGGATCCTATTTCAGTTGTTCCTAAATACTAAAAGCATCAATCGCTCCTTAATAATAGCTGGCTGCAGATCTGGAATTGCTGAGGCAGCTGTTTGCCTCTGAGCCTCCTTGCTCCTAGAGCCCTGGTCAGGGAGGTCTGCTGCAGAGTGGGCTTCAGAGCTGCCCTCTGAGCAGCTAGTTACCCCACCCAAACCAGCAGGGCCATGCTGGTCCTTCCCTGGAGTTCAGGGTTCTCCTCTCAAAAGTGGCCTCGATTTTGTCTTTTCTCTTGAAATTATCGTGGTTATGTTGGAACTCAGAATATCTTTGTAAAAATATTTAACAATGAATAACTTTAAAAACATCCACAACTTCCAGGAGCTTACCCACCAACCCTTCTCAGGCTAGACATGACAGTTAAACAGTGCCTCGTGAAGGGAAGTCCGCCTCCTGCCAGTCCTGTGCCATCGTGTTTCCTGCCCTCGTGACTGCGGTGCCTGCTGAGGGCCCGTACTCCTGATACAGCGGAGGACAGACGTGCAGTCTGGTCAGTTCTCTATAACAAACACGTCAGTGCTCCCAAGGAAGGGGTGCGTTCCATGAGCAGTTTGACGGAGGGCCGTGAGTTGAGGTCTTGGGATGAGATGGCGTGGCACAGACGCTGCTGCAGGGAATGGCATGTGAGAGAAGGCCACCTTCTGTGATGACTCATGGTCACCAAGGACTGTGTCCTGAGAGAGCCATCAGTGGAAGTGGGGCCACTGTTTCCAGGATGAAGTCACAGTGGGTCTCTCCTACTGTGCACAGAGGAGTCGGGTCCTTGCACCCAGTAGAGAGAGCACATCTAGTGGGTGCGTCCTCAGAGCTGTCTGCAGAGTGTAACCTGCCATGGCCTGCCTCCACTGCTAAGGTCACGGCCCTCCCGTGAGACAGGTCAGACGCAGGCTCCGCTTCCAGGCCCTCCAGTCTGGCGATTCCTCTCCACCTGAAGGCCTGTGGCGGGAGAGGTGAGCTCTCTGCCCCAGCGCTGCCAGCAAAGTCAGTGCAGTGCTGGCCTAGCATGTAGGAGGCCCTGGGTTGCCCTGTGGGGCAGGCTTAGGTCACTCCTGCCTACCCTCAAACTAGTCGGGGTTCCCTGAGAAACAGCCAGGAGAGAGTGTGTGTGTGTGTGTGTGTGTGTGTGTGTGTGTGTGTGTGCAGATTCACTGAGTAGCTGGTTGAAGGAATTGATTCCTGGAACTGTGGAGGTGTAGGCCAGCGGGCAGGAGACCCAGGTGCTGTGGTTTGAAGGTGACGTGTTTCCACCTAAACTCAGGTTCCACCTCAGTCCCCAGTGAAGCAGTGCTGGGTGGTGTGGCCTGAAGCCACTCAGGATGACTGCCTCACCTCTCAGTCCTGTTGCTGGAAGACTGCCCTTGTCTCTGCCTCTCCTGCGTGTGCCACTCACCCTTCACGTCCCACCGTGGGTTGGAGCCGCTTGACACCCCTCAGGTGCCCAGAAGGTGTCAGTACCGTGTCCTTGGACTCCCGGCCTCCTGCACTGAGCCAGGGGGACCCCTTTCCTTTATAACGTACCCCATCTTGGGTGCTGGGTCACAGCATCAGAAAGCCAATGATCCGGGAAGAGCAGAGGACGCAGAGGTCTCTCCTTGTCCGAGGCCTTCAGTTGACTGGAGGAGGCCCACACTCAGAGTCCACTGAGCTAAATGGAAGGAACAAGGACAAGAAAACAAGCCCTCCACAGTGATAGGTGGACCGTGTTTGACCTGGATACGGTGGCCTGCCTGAAACTGACCACAGGAAACTGACCACAGCACCCTTCTGTTCTGGGGAGAGAAACAGGTGGAGCACCTGGCCCTCCCAGACCTGGACACAGCTGGTGGGGCGGGTAGCCAGGTGAGGGGCTTGCCTGACCTTGGGGAGACCCTCTTTGCTCTGCCCTGACCTGAGGGGGCCCTCCCTCTCCCGGGAGATGCCTGGTGTTGGCAGCCGAGTGGTTTCTTGGCTGCGTCCTGCCCGGCACCTTGTGAGCCTCGTGTCCTGTTTGGTCTGGCAGCGTGACAGCACCAGGGTTTCTGTGGACCTGCTGGGGTCCGTGAGCTGGACACAGCGGCACCAAGCTGGCTGGCTGTCTTTGCTGGGACATGCTCCAAGTCCACTGTGAGAAAGTCCTGGAAGCCCTGTGCCCTGGAGGAGAGCAGAGTCCAGGGTCCTTTTTCTGACCATTCCTGAGGGACTGCTTCCGGTGTTTAGGGCATGGTGGCAAAGGACCTCACTGCCCTGTTGGATTTAGGTTTTGCCTGCAGGCTGCGAAGGGAGTTTTACTTTCAAACCCAGCACGGCCTGGTTCCCTCCGACTCCAAGGAGCTCATGTAGCTTCCTGGCAACCCAAAGCAAAACCCAACAGTGTAGACAGCAAAGATGGAGAACCAGGATCAAAGCGGACAGCTGGAGAGTCAGCTGACCACAAGGAGGGTAGCAAGACAGGAAGAAAGGAACAAAGACCATGCAAATAGTGGGAAAACTGAGAAATGGCAGAACTGAGTCCTTACCTGTGAACAACTGAGATCAGATGGGTTCAGTTCTCCAATTGAAAGACCTGGAGAGATGGTGACTCACACCTGTAGACTCAGGAGTCTGAGGCAGGAGGATTGCAAGTTAGAGGCCAGCCTGGGTAACTTAGAGTTTATCTCCAAAAGGGCTGGGGATGTGGCTCAGTGGTAAAACAACCCTGGGCTCACTTCCCTGTGGGGGCGTGCGATGGCTGTATATGCTGCCTCGGGGAGACACAGTGAGCCTTTGAAGACGGCCTGAGGTGAAGGGACAGGAGGGGTCTCCGTGCAGTAGAAGCCACAGAGGGGGTGGCTGTAGTATCAGAGCAGACTAGAGAGAGGCTGCAAGCCCGCCTGCAGCTCTGGGTGGTGCGGGGAGCAAAGGGTCAGCTCTTTAGCAGTGCAGCTTCCCTGCAGGTGGCTGGGCAGGGCCCCCTGGGTGGGCTGGGCATGGGGGCCCTGGGCAGGCTGCGGTGCTAAGGCAGCGGGGGCCGGAGGCCATGCCTTGCTGGGGTTCTTTCCTGTGCCCCATTCAAAGCAGAGCCGCGTTGGGACCTGTGTTCTTGAGGCTCGGCTTGCTCCTTCCTGCCATCTTGCCACCCCTCTGCTGTGGTTTGACAGAGTGTGGTGCTCTCGTCCTCTGGGCAGGCCTCTGGTACTCTCAGGACATTCACAGGTCTGTGGAAGTCCCTTTGTAGGAAAGCCTCCTAGCTAGGGCCAGTCCGTGACCCCCAGGGAGAAGGTGCAGATTGGCCAGGTGCAGAGCATCAGGAAGGCTCTTCTGGTGGGGGTGGTCCTAAGGCTGGAGCCACTTCCAACCCTCCCCCCAGCAGGGGCCCTCGGGAGCTGGTCAGGACTGGAGACCCAGCTGTGCAGAGTCAGAGCCCCTCTCCTGGTCTTGCTGTCTCACAGCTGTCCCAGGCACAGGGCTGAAGTTTCAGCCCTGGAGGGACCTCAAGAGGGACATGCTGCCCGGGACACCTCTCTCCAGGCCCTGCACTTCTCACCTGAGGCTGCGGCTCCACCCTTGCTGTTTGGCATTGACGTCTTAAATGACATATTTGCCAAAGTTGGACCCTTGTTTTGCAAAAGAGCGTCTCTGAGCCTGAACTGTTCTCTCCCCCTGTGTATATTGAAGTGATTGACTCCAAACTTTCATTTTAAGGGGGAAACGTGAAATCAAAATCACTGTTGGCAACTTTCACCTATAAACCATATTTATCCAGATGTCACAGATGTTAAAAAGAGTTTGCAAAACAGGAACTGGTGGCCCAGCTTGCTCCGATTCAGTCTGGGGCATGACTGGAGACAAATGTGCTTCCACCCTGGAGCCCGCCCAGCGGGAACACGGGGCAGGACACTTCTAGTTCACAGTGACAGATCACCCTCAGTCATCGGCCTCCTCCCTCCTCCCGGGAGAGGGCAGACCACCAGGCCTGGGCGAGGCGCCTCCCGTTTCTCCTCCGCCAGGCCCCAGGCCCCAGGCCCCAGCATCCAGGCAGCAAGTGCAGCTGTAGCTTCACCCACATGGAATCAGTGTTCCAGCACCTGAAAACCAGAACTCGCAGCTGCTGAGGTTCTATAGAGGAGAGACAAGATCACAGCCACCGTTGGGTGGGGTTCAAGTAGAACGTCAGGGGTCCTGATCCGTGCCTCTTCTAAGTTTATGGCCACTGGGTACAGATTGAAAATGGGGTGGGATGCCCTCTCCCACCTCTTTGATCTGTTTGGTTAGGATTTGAGAGTCCCTCACTCAGTATTGTCACAAACGGGCAGCACAATTGTCAAAAAGAACTGGTGCTGACTGTTCAGGTGTGGCAGACCCCAGACAGCTGTCGGCTGGCTGTCACTTGCCATGAGAGCTGACTCTTACTCTTAGAAACCCCAGGATACAGGAAGCACCTTCCAGCCCCCTTCCTCTTGGTATCCGACCCTAGCCTCCTGCCTCTCTCTCCTTCCTTCCTGGTTTTCACTTCCTTAAAAGACACTGGTATTTTCTGTGTTTAGAATGCATGTCAATGGCATTGTATGGTAACTTTCTGCAAATAAACCTTCAGAAATCAAGATTTGTGTTTTTGAGATGGACTTGGATGGACACAGGGAGATCCAGTTTTACCATTTTCAGAGTTCAGTGATGATGTGTACTCAGTACTCAAGCAGTCCTCTGTGTGTGTACAAAAGGTTTTGGAGGAATCTTGGTAAAACCTGGCTGAGCCCACGGATCCCAGCCCCACTGTCCTAGATTCATGTCTCCAAGCCATGGCTGACTTCCCATGTTGAGATGACAGAGTCCAGCTCCCCACGACTCCAGCCAGCCCCCAGTCCCCCCAGCCAGACTCAGCGTGGACCCAGGCTTCTTTCCACACTGTCTGCCTGGCTCTTCTCTCAGTTTTCCATGTGTTTCACATCCCAGAGGAGACTCACGGGCCCTGAGCAGGAGCCAGGGACACAAGCCCTTGCTTGTGTCCTGCCAAGGCCCTCACCTGGTTTGAAATCCATTAGAATTAGGCTGAGCTCCACGGGGCTGGGACTCCTTGCCATTGCGCAGGCACCCAGCCCTGTCTGCAAACTGCAGGTGCTCCCCACCTCTCCGCAGTGAGTACTGGTCATTTACCAGGGTTGAGGAGTGGGTGGGTATCTGAGTAGACGATTGGACTAGCTCCAGGATCCTGAGCCTGATGGCAGGGGATTTGCAGCACGCTGAAGTCAAGCTGACCTAGACATTGCTCGGAACTGGATCTCGGCTAGAAACCTGACAGGTTTACAATGGTACACCTTTCTCCAGGGTCTCGGTGGTTCTGGGGGTGATCTTCATATTCATGCTGCACGTCCAGCTGAACAGATAATTCTGTAATCTGGGCCTCCAGGAACAGCAAGTGCTTCCAGTTTCACAGTTTGCATCCTGATCTCACTTGCAGAAACCCAGAGCACGATTTGCATTCATCTGATGTGGAGACTCTTGAATGAGTCCGTCTTCTTTCAGTACTTCAGTCTGACTCAAGGGATTCAGCCATGCCTAGCAGAAGCAGGTTGGCAGAGTTGTTCTTTTAAGTCTTGCCATAAGTGGAGTCTGGGTGCCCACTCCCCTGCCTGCGAGGGTGGTCTTTCCAGTTGGGAAGCCCAGCACTCTTATCTCAGAACTCTCCAGCTCAAAACTTCCCTGATGGATGGAAGTGGCAGATGGCCAAGTCTGTCCAGCAACTTCCATGACCTGGGTGTCCAACTAGACGGGAGTAAATTCAACATCTCTAGGAGTGCTTCGAATTCCTGCAAATAGCTATGCCCTAGACCACCACCCCCCGTGAACCCAGGTCAGAGCTCCCGTCCCCAAGGCTGAGACCAGGCTTCTTCACTCCTGGCCTGCAGGAGGGAGCCCTGCCAGCTCCCCTGGGCCAGCAGTCTCAGACGTCTCTGAAGCCACCTGCTGCACATGCCAGAGGAGGAGCAAGGGGCCAGTATCAGCCCTGTTCCTGTTCTCTTGCTAATGGTGCTTGGGTCTTTTAGGGACAGGTACTTGATAGCGATCCTTGAGCATCTTCTCATCTGTTGAATCAGCAGTGATTCTCCCTCCTGTGCTGTGTGTGTGGTTGTGGGGCTGGGTGGGCCACTGCTGTGAGTGCCGGCAGAGTCCAGGGGCCACCGGTGCTCTCACCCTGCCAGAGGGAGCCTTTGTGATTTGGGGATTTGTGGTTCTTGGTGGGGACGCTTCTTTGTGCTTGTGAAGGTTCACGGGGCAGAAGCCACCCTGTATGGGGCTCCTTATCAACACCCCGTTCAATCCTAAACACTGGGCAAGGGAGGGATTTAATGTGTTTTTTGGTAGTTGTAGATGGACAGATGCCTTTGTTTATTTTTATGTGGTGCTAAGGATGGAGCCGTGCCTCACACATGCTCAGCAAGCGCCCTGCTACTGTAGCAAGTGCCAGGCCCCAGCCTGAGGGGGGTTTTGAGCTCAGAATCGCTCAGGTTTCCAGGGATGGGGATGCTCTCATGCTCACTGCAGCCAGCCACGGAGCCACCAGCTCAGACCCAGAAGCTGCGTAGAGCTGCCTCTGGGCAGGACCCATTCCGGCTCCTGTCTCAGATGTTGTGCTCTGTTGAGTTCCTTCTCTTCTGCTGGTGACGGGCTTTCCTGGGAGTCCGGCCGCTGGCTCTGGCCCGGAGTGCATGTCCACCACCGTGTCTGTGCACAGGCTGCTGGGACTGGCTGGGCCCCTGGGTATTTACTAGGATGGGGCTTTTCCCTAAGGAGCAGAACTGGGAGCTTCCATTTCCACATTGGAGTCGAGGTGACCACTGGTCGTGGTAATTGCCTCAGGTCTCAGCTGTAGGCTGAGGGACCTTGGGACCTGGGTTTGCGATGCCCAGGGGACACAGGATACACAGAGACTTCTGGAGCTCTGTGGCTGTGGGCTGACTCAGTCCTCGTCACACCTCGAGGAGGCCAGATGTTCCAGACGAGGGACTCTCACGGTGGGTGCTCTAGTTGAGGAGCGTCTCACTTTAATGCCTTTGTTCTCAGAGATGCTGGGAGCCGCGTGTTTTCCCAGACACCTGAGTTCTTGGTCTGTTCTCCACACCAGGGGAGCCCTCGGCTTGCACTGAAGGAGGACCTGGGGAAGTCCCCACCTCGGCACCTGCAGGGGAAGCGGCACCTGCCCAGTTGAAAAGGAGCGCCAGCCCACCTGTCGCCAGTGCCTCCCCCAGGTGCACACAGGACAGGTGAGATGAAGGTAGGACTCACCGGGGGAGGGACACACTGGGCAGCCAGAGGTGGGAGCCATGACGGTTCTCAGGCTGGTGATGGCGTGTGCCTCGGGAGCAGGACCTAGGACTCTCACAGGTTCGTGCTAGAGAACAGAAGCAAGAGAAAGAGCCCTGTCCCAGTCCTCATCCCTATCGCCAGGTTTTCAATCCGTCATGCATTTCAACTCCCCCGTCTTTTATTGGTGCAGTGTGGTGGTAGGCCTGATGGGATCTGTTGTGACGTGTTCATACGTGCACACAACATAGCAGTCTCATTGGCCAGCATCCCTCATTTTAAAGACAGACATTTATGAACATGACAACAGTGTGTATTTGCTTTAGAAGACCCCAAAACTCAGTGACGTAGACGATGGCGCCTGCCTGGACCCCGCCTCCAGAGACTCCCACCTTGGAACCACTTTTGGTGAGATGTGTTTCAGAAGCCGTCTCTATGCACGCGGTGCCTAAGAACCCTCTTCATGCCCGTCTGGCTGCCGTCTGAGCTGGGTTTTCTCTCCCTGCTCTTCACTCTCCCCTGCCCTCCTCGATGCCTCTCAGAGCCCACTCTGCTAGGGATGAGCCTTACTGCAGCCCTCCCTGTGAGATCTCCCTCTCTCAGGTGGAGGACGACACCGTCAGCACTGGTAGGCTGCAGTGAGGAGCACGGGCTCAGAGAACCACCTTCTCCTGGCTGCGGGAGAGTCACCTGGCAGAAGGCTCTCACTGCAAACACCGACGCCCCGTGCACACCTGCCACCATGTGGTCCCCGCCCTGAGCGCCTGCAGCAGGCGAGACTGGCAAGTGAGAGGAGCAGGTGCCCCGGACCTCACCTTCCAGCCGGAGCAGGGGGCTTTAAGAGCACCGTCTACACTGAAGCTCTTCAGGGAATTCTCAGTGATGTACTCCTCCCAGTGAAGTCCCGCCAGACTTGACCCCGTCACCCCAGAAACCCTTCGGAGACACGCTGGAGGCATGCCACAGGGCTCAGGCACTGCTGCAGCAGGCACCACCTGAGTCATTCACGGGGGCTGGCAAGCCGCTGCCGGGTAGCGTGTTGGGAGGGTTAGGACGTGACTCTGTGCCACTCAGGAGACCTGTGCCGGGCAAGGGGAGCATCAGTTACTTATTAGTGCCCAGGCACGGTCAGGAATATCACTGTCCATGCAGTCTTAGAGTGTCCTTCATAAAAACAACTTACAGGATGTCAGTCCACTCTGGTGGAAGAGACCCAACCCCTGCCACCTGACGTCAGGGACTTACTGCTGACCTGTGGTGGTGCCATTTCTGTGCTGCATGGAGAAACCTGCCCAGGGTGGGGCTGGGTTTTCTTTCCTGGGTGGATCCTTACTGCTGGGCTGTTGGATGTCCTGCAGACCCTCAGGGCAGTGGGTCAGATCTCAGGTCCTCAGAGTCAGCAGGCTGCCTGACTTTTAGAGCAAGTGGTGTGCACTCCTCAGTGAAAACAGGCTCCGTGGGGAGTGCCCCCAGCAGCTCTGGAATGTGCAGCCAGTGCACAAGGTCCTCCCCAGCTGGGCTGTGGCCTGAGCAGGTGGGAACGGGGCGGGAGTGAGGACTCACTTGGGTCTCCCTCAGCACTGCTGGGCAGGCCCCCTCCCACCGTGGTCATGTGTGCCAGAGACTCTGCCCAAGGAGGCCATGACCTTGAAGAAGGATAATTGCATGAACAGCTGCAGGCAAATCAGTACATTCTGTACTGAGATCCGAGTCCCTGGTGAGTCTCTGAGACTAGATTTTCTTTACTTCTTGTATTTTCTTTCTTAATTAACCTTTCAATTTGCTGGCTCTTAACTGGGTAAATTCTGGTGTTGGGGAAGGCAGACGGTGGGCGCGGCAAGGTGGTGTTCCTCAGGAGCCTGGGGCGGCAGAGGCGGGCACGGTGTGGAAGATGTCCACAGCCCATGCCACAGAAGTTCACAGGAGCTTCCTATGTCCCTTATAACCAAAGAATTAATTCCCTGTGACTGAGAGGAAGCTTCTTCACAGCAACTGGCATAATGAAATTTTATATTTAATTATGTATAAGCTAACATCCAAGTTAAATGTGCACAGAGGGAAGTAATTTTGTATTTTTAATTCCTATGAATAGTGAAGAAACTTCAAAATATTTTTGTTGAGGCCTGTATAAGGTCCAGAAGAAAGTCATGTTCTCCAGGGGAGAATGCTATGTAAACCATATCTAGCTGAAACTTGCACCACCTCCTACTTTCAACGCAGAAGGAAACTTTTGTTCCTCATCCCCATCCCTGGAAGCCCTCTCAGCCAGAGCCCGTGTGAGAGTCTGCCCCAGGACTGTGGCACATTGCAGGAGTGGTGCTCGGGGACTTTCCTGCAGTTCCACCCTCCACAGGAGCAGCTGGGGTTCCTGTCCTGTGCACAGAAGCCTCCCGGAGGGACTGATTCAGAGCCAGCCTGTGTGTGTGTGTTCCTGGGGGGGGGGGGGGTCCCAGCCTCTAGTCCAGAGAGATTTGATGCTAAGGGTCTTAGCAGGGTTGCTGCTGAGGTCTCAGAGGACTTTTTTTTTTAAACATCTCTGTTGTGCAGGCTTGAAATCTGACATTGCCCCTTAAGTTAAATAAGAAACATGGTGAATTTCAAGGATGAAGCACAGCTTAGAACTGCAGGACTAGCCGGCTTCCTGTGCGTGGCCAAGCAGGAAGAGCAGTGTCAGGTCAGATAGCTCAGGCCACCTTCCCTGGGAGAAGCCCGTGGAGCTCATCACCTCCTCCCAGGGCTGGGAAGTGAGCTGACTCTGCCCATCTACCTCCAGGGAAAATCCCAGCATTGGGTCACCCCCCAAAACAGGAGGAGGACCGTTTAACAGCCTCTGCCTTCTTCGTCCCTTCGTGGGGGGCAGGAGGCCGGATGCCGCTGGCTCTCTGCAAGGCTCTGGGAGACCACGTCAGTCAGGTGCCCCCCACGCTGGGGAAGCGGCTTTCGGTAGTGCAGCTCTGGCCCTGGTACAGGGGCAGCAGAGGCCAGCATCTCAGCCCTCGGGACAATCAGCACAGGCCTCAAGGTGTCCACAGTGGTGTGTCCAGCACCAGCTTCGTGGAGGGTGCAGGCGGGCCCCATCGGCTGGGTGGCTGTGCCATGCCTCTGTGGGCCACAGTGGGACTGCCCACCCCTGCCTGGGCCAGCTCACACTGCCAGCCCTGCTGCGGGACAGGGGAGGTCCAGTGGAGTGAGCACAGTTCAGGAGGCCGTTTAGTGACACTGGGTTGGAGGACATGCAAGCAGCTGTGGCGAGCCCAGCGGTCCTGCCTTCCAGACACCTGAGCTCTGCCTTTCTGGGCGAGTGGGAGTAAGAGCCACTTCCATTCCTAGAAAAAAATGACATTCATTTTCCAAAGTCTGTGGTCTTCTGTGTTTGCAGAAGCAGTGTTTAAAAAGCCAGTGATCACAGCCAGCTCAGATTCTGTGTCAGACACTGATGTTCACATCCACTTCTGAGCAAGGCAGGCAATTGTGTCCTCATTTTGACCTGGTCACCTTGGATGACTCAGCTGGAGTCCCCCTGGAGCCGCTGGGGGCCGCACATGCTCCTGATCTTCACGGTCCACAGCTTGACCTCATGCTTATTGCTGTGGCCAGCGATCTCTTCACCCCCTGGACAGAGCACTGCTGGATGGTGGGTGGGAGGCTGTGCTGGGCTGAGTCATGGCCCAACCAACACAGCAGCCTGTCCCTCGGCATCCCCTGTGACCACACAGCAGGACAGGGCTTGAGGTTACTCCTGGACTTCCCCAACACTGCATTTCCCAGGAATTTCACAACAGTGTGTGCAGCATGCCAGAAGGTGATGGGGAAAGCTGTCTGGCAGGGGGAGGGGGACGGCATGAATTCCCAGCGGGAAGACCTTCCATTTCTGAGAATAAGGAGAAGGCCTTTCCAGGGACAACTAGCAGGAGGAGCGGGCCTGCAGGTGTGCACCCTTCCCCCAGGGTTTACGGGGACTGGCAGTGGCCTTCTGTGTGATACGCAAACATCAGGACCTGCTAAGGGAAGGTGACTGCCAATTGCTCGCCCATTTGAGAGGTCAGTAAGCATTCTGTAGAATGGAGAGATGCCAGGCTCGCTGTGCATGCTCTCCTTGTGCACATCCTTGAGGAAGCTACTGTCCCACTTGCCTCTCCCCTAGGTCAAGCCGCCTCCGGGCAGGTGGGAGACTCCCCAAGGCTCTTCCAGTTTGGGAGAGACACTGTGTGACACTATCCTACACCCCTCTGCAGGGCACATGGGCCCTCCCATGCTGGTCTTTGCTTCCGTTAGCTGTCTGTGCCATTGTTCCTCTGAGGGTTTTCAGAGATGAGATTCCAAGGATGACCAGGTCAGGCTGGGGCTGGGGCTCAGTGGTAGAGCACTTGCCTGGCATGTGTGAGGCACAGGGTTGGATCCTCAACATTGAATAAATAAATAAAGGTATTGTGTCCATCTACAACTAAAAAAAAAGAAAACAAAGAGTGATGAGTTAGCAGATACAGGCACTGGACTCCCGGGGGTCCTCAGTGTGGCCGACCGCAGATAGGTTCCCTAACACTTTCAACAAGTATTTGTTGTCACCGAGTCTGAATAGGTGACTGAAAAGGAATGAGAGAGGCTGTCGACACTGATACAATGACAGCCCGGCCATGCTCTCTCAGTGAAAGACTCCGTGACTGCATACATGCAGTCAGGATGAAAAGGTGGGATGGTTCACACTGGGCTGCTTTTGACCTATGGAACCAACAGCTTCATTCAGCCCGACCCATTAGACCTGAGACCGGGTCTGGTCATGCCGTTCTTGAGCTGGTTCCCCAACATGATGCCTCTTCCTCATTCCTAGATAATATTCTGCACATCCCATTCACCAAGTTCCAGCAGTGAGAAGTCACATGCCCGCAGCACCACAACCAAAGCTGTAATCGGAAACCTGGGGAGGGACTGCGGTAGAGCCCAGTGACAGAACAGGCTCACTGCACGATGCAAATTCAAATCTCCTTTTTCTCCCATCAACAGGAACAGGGTGTGAAGGATCTGGAAGCACCGGATGACAGACGAGGGAAGCTGAAAGCAAGGTCTCCGATGTGCACAGTGACCTTTCCTGACGCCCACTGGGCAGGTGCGGATGTGGACTCGACAGAGCCTTGAGGCCAGGACATAGACCACACCCTCCAGCTGACCTTTGGGTGTAACTACAAATGGGAGTCAAAAAGAAGGATCCGGTCTGTACCTACAGTGGAACTAAAAACAGGGTCCTTAAGGTCCAGGGCCCTTCTGTCTGAGGCAGCAGCGTTGATACAGTGCTCCTGTGGGGACACTGGGGGTCAGACACACGTGACAGACCAGTCCCACAGACAAAGCCACATCAGCCAGCGCTGCAGCCTCAGGTCTGTCCGGTGCGTGGACTAAAGCCTCACAGTCTTGGCCACGCTGCTGGCCGGTTCCTCTCCACCTGAGCGAATCCCCGGCCAGCGCTGAATCCCCAGCGTTCAAGAGTTCAGCGAGTGCTGGGCACGCCCTCCTTGCAGGGGAGGAGAGGGGAAGGGCAAGAAGGGAGCAGTGTGCACAGGGGGAAAACTGTGGACATAGTGAAATCTGATCGCGTGCCAGAAAAGCGTGTGAAGCTAGTGACCCCTGAACAACGCCTGGCCACGACCAGGCATGTGCGGCCACTGAGCGTGCGGGCGGCGGCAAAGCACAGACCGCCATGGAGAATTCTGTGGCCCCCTGCGTCCTTTACCCAGGGGACCGCGGCGTCAGCGGGACGGAGCCTGGGGCTCCGGGAGAGGGCAGCCTGCAGCCGCCGGCCACGAGCGAGGGCGCGGCGTCCCCCACTCAGACACCCTGCAGTCTCCGCGCGTCCCTGTGCTTCAGCTCCGGGGACGACTCTCCGCCGCAGTCTCGCGCTGCCGCCGCGGAGGGCGCGGCGGCTTCCTCGCCCTCGCACCGCAGCGGCCAGCGCGTGGTGGAGACGCAGTGGGAGGTCGGCAGCGCGGGCGCCGCGTCGCCAGAGGAGCTAGTGTCCCCGGAAGAGCCCGTGTCCCTGGAGGAGCGCGCGCGCCCCGAGGATCCCGTGTCCCCGGAAGAGCCCTCGTCCCGCCAGGAGCGCGCGCGCCCTGCGGAGTCTCTGTCCCTGGTGGAATCTGAGTCCCAGGAAGAGCTCGGAGAACCCGCGCCTGTGCCCCCCGGGGTCGGGACCGCGCACGGAGAGCCCGACCTGGTTATCGAGGTGTCCGGCCGGCGGCTGCGGGCGCACAAGACGGTGCTGGCGGCGCGCAGCGACTACTTCCGCGCGCGCGCGTCTCGGGACGTGCTGCGGGTGCAGGGCGTGAGCTTCGCAGCGCTGCAGCTGCTGCTGGCCGACGCGTACAGCGGACGCATGGCGGGCGTGCGGCCCGACAACGTGGCTGAAGTGGTGGCTGGCGCGCGCCGCCTGCAGCTGCCTGGCGCCGCGCAGCGCGCCACCGACGCCGTAGGGCCGCAGCTGAACTTGGCGAACTGCTACGAAGTGCTGAGCACCGCCAAGCGGCAGCGGCTCTCGGAGCTGCGCGACGCCGTCTACCGCTTCATGAGCGACCACTACCTGGAAGTGCTGCGCGAGCCCGCTGTGTTCGGGCGCCTGTCGGGCGCCGAGCGCGACTTGCTGCTGCGCCGCCGTCTGCGCGCCGGCCGCGCCCGCCTGCTGGCCGCCGCCCTCGGGCCAGCCGGGGAGCGCTCAGGCAGCCGCCCGCAGAGCCCGTCAGGGGACGCGGACGCGCGCGGCGACGCGGCCGTCTACTGCTACCACGAGGCGGCCGGCGAGTGGCGCGAGCTGACGCGGCTACCCGAGGGCGCGCCGGCGCGCGGCTGCGGCCTGTGCGTGCTCTACAACTACCTCTTCGTGGCCGGCGGCGTGGCGCCCGCGGGCCCTGATGGTCGCGCGCGCCCGTCCGACCAGGTCTTCTGCTACAACCCGGCCACCAACAGCTGGAGCACCGTGCGGCCGCTGCGTCAGGCGCGCTCGCAGCTGCAGCTGCTGGCGCTGGACGGCCACCTGTACGCCGTGGGCGGCGAGTGCCTGCTCAGCGTGGAGCGCTACGACCCGCGTGCCGACCGCTGGACCGCGGTGGCCCCGCTGCCCCGGGGCGCCTTCGCCGTGGCGCATGAGGCCACCACCTGCAATGGCGAGATCTACGTGTCGGGGGGCTCCCTCTTCTACCGCTTGCTCAAGTACGACCCTCGCCGCGACGAGTGGCAGGAGTGCCCGTGCAGCAGCAGCCGCGAGCGCTCAGCCGACATGGTGGCCCTGAATGGCTTCATCTACCGCTTTGACCTATGCGGGGCTCGAGGTGAAGCTCAGGCGGCGGCCGTTCCGGGCGGCGGGGTCAGTGTCTTCCGCTACCACTGTCTAGCCAAGCAATGGAGCCAGTGCGCCGCGCACCTGCGGCCTCCGGGCGCCCCAGCCGGCCTGCAGCCCTTCCGATGCGCCGCCCTGGACGGCACAATCTACTGCGTGAGCCGAGCGGGCACCTGGCGCTTCGTGCCCTCGCAGGATGGTGAGCCCGGCGGCGACGCAGGCGCCGGCGGCAGCTTCGAGCCAGAGCCACTGGGAGCCCCCCTGGACATCCGGGGCACACTCTTCCCATTTGTGCTCAACCTGCCTGAGAAGCCGGACCGGGGGGAGCAGGGCGCGGCCTAGGGCAGGCCGGGATCACTGGGCATCTCCCTTGGGCAGCTGTGGGACCAAAGGGGTGGCCCCGAGGGCTGCAGTTCCCAGTGGGTAGGGGGCAGAGGAGAGGAGGAAGAGAGAGGTGGGGTGGGTTGCTGCTCACTGCACCATGTATCCGCTTTGAGGGTAGAAGCTTTGGGGCCCTGGGGCGTTTTTCCGGTGCCATTCTCAGCGCTTCTCAGTTATGGATTCTTTTTTGCTTCATTTTGCTTAGTGGGTGGATGGCATAAGATGTAAGACGTGCACAAATGGCTTTAGGATGAGATGCAGGATACCTAGGGGAAGAGAGGGGGGTCAACCCATGGGTCCTCAGGTGCAGCTGCCGCCCTGGGGGTGCAGGAGGGTGAATATAAGGTACAGCCCTCTGGGGAGCTGAGCCCTGAGCACAGAGGAGGCGATTAGAGGTGCTGGGCAGGGTTCCCTCCTGGCCAGGCCACAGAGGGAGTCCTAAAGTAGTGCAGCTGAAGAGAGAAGTCACCCTTCTGTTTTGATTTGGGCCTGAGGTTAAAGCCAGAGCTGATAAGTAAAGCTTTCTGTGATTTAGTTAAACAGCTCGTGTCACCTTGTGCTGCAGTGGTGGTGGGCTCAGCTGTAGAGTGACTTAACCTTTAATTACCAATGGGATTTCTAGGCCCTGGGGCCCTGCAGTGTTTCCTCTGCCAATCATGGACACATCACCGGGGTCCCCACAAGCCAGAGCAGTGAGGCCATTGAGTGGAGGGGCCTGGAGTCCTTGGTGGCATGGTGACGATTCACTGTGACTTGACCTTTTGATCTTTGGTGATGAACTGTCACCTGGCAGCACATGGAATCAGGAAAGTTCACTGAGAAGGCACTTGTCTGTTTTGAAAGGACCCTGTGACAGCCAGTCTTCTCATTCCTGCCACCTTCTAGAAGGAGCCAAGAGGGACACTTCCTAAAAAAGAGGGTTAGAATCATTTTTGACAGTTCTAAAAATGAATGATACAGGCACATTTTAAACCCATTAGCTAATGTTTTAAATGTGTATCATGTAATTCTGATGAGGGATATTAATTTTTACCAACATCATTCTAAGAGAACAAGGCAGAGTGACATGTCATAGGAATATAACAAGGGAAAATGTCATGTATTTGGAATTCATTGTGAATTCCAAAATACCTGAATAGAATGGAAGTGAAACTCACTACTTTGAGAAAGTACAAAGATATAAAAGAAATCAGTTGATTTCCCCTCATTTGTTAGGTCAGTTGACTTTTCAGAAATGCTGGCCAGGACTTCCTGTCCATTAGTAGTTCAAGGGTAGAATTCACGCTCATGAACAGGCAAACTGGTTTGGATTGCAAAGCCAATTCATCTTACTGTAATAGGACAAGGGCACAAGTTTCTGGAACATACCTAGATGAAACCGTGAAGACCTTGACATGACTTCCTTATTAACCAGTGGTGGGATAGTGGGACGTAGGCGGTGCTTTTTAGAGTCTTTGGTTGTGAAGGTCTTGGTTAAGTGTGTTTAGAAATGGTCAGCATGAAACTCATGCATGAGGGGAGTGGGATTCACAGTGGCAGTTGGAGTGTGTTCTGGTGGTGTGCATGCTTGCTTCTGAGTGTGCATGAACCAAGAAGATGTCTTGGAAACTTGGCCAATCATTTTGGGAAAGAAAGAGAGACTTACTGATTTTGTTGGCCTTTTATAGGCGTATACTCGAGAAATACTTAACAGCAAAAAGGAACAGGTAGTGTTTTTTGAAGAAATGTACATTGTATATGGTAGTACATACTCTCTAGAATGTTATTACTAATGCTAAAAGTTTTAATATGAAAAGGGTCCAGGCTAATACTTTCATCCCTTAAATATCAAATTCATAAAACACCAGCATTGTGATTCTGCTTGACAAGTCACTCCTGGGACGTCCACTCTTGAGCTGGACCTCCGGAGTGACGTTGCTCCAGAGAGAGGGTAGGAGTGCTGGGTGTCGAGTGGCATCCCCCGGTGCCCCGGGAAGCCAGCTGTTCTTGTTTGGCTTAGTGGCAGAGTGCCTGTGGGAACTGGTGGTAGGTCCCCGAGGCGGAAGCAACGACTGCTTCCTTAGTAGTAAAGGGATCCTGGCCAACCCCTGTTGGACCGTCACGTGAGAACAAAGGCCGGAGGCCCTGACACCTGGAGAGCACCAGGCTGCTTGCCCTTGTGGGGCCGGGCCCTGCGGTGGGCAGCAAGGCTAGCACCCATCAAAGACGCCCTTTGAGGACATCGCTGAGACTTGCCCCGAGGCCTGAGGCCTGAGGAGGGTCCTGCTGCCTTCTGTCAGGTGTCTAAGTCTGCGTCCCACACAGCTGAGGAAGGTAGTTGGTGTGAACAATCGCTGGTCACTGGGGCGTGGGAAGAGGTTTCTAGGTTTAGGACACCCGTGTTCTCCTAAGGTCAGCCTTCACACACTGGCCTCTCCTGCTGGGAGGACAGTGCTGCTCTCAGGAAGTGTGCACGCGAGGGCTCTGTCCTCTGGGTAGCTGGCAGCGTTGACTCTGGGTTGTCCGTCGAGGGCACGTGCTCCGCGCAGCCCTGTCTCCCTTCTGTTTCGTGTTCTGGGGGGGAGCACCCCAGCTCTGACTCTTGACAGCTCTCTGGATCTGGGTCATGGTGATTTGATCTTCCAGGTTGTGGTGACTCCTGTGTCTTTTCCTCTTAAGAAAACGCTGTGGGGATTGAGTTGCCCTCAGTTAAATCTCTGACCTGTACTGGTCTTGCTACAAATACTGAGGCAAGAAATGAGCCATCTGCTCCACTTGGTTAATTCTGGGCCTTCAGTGATTCTGCTGCAGCTGTGTGCTCTCCCGGTCTCTTAGGAAACTTCCTGTTGCTGTTGCTGTTGATGTCCGCAGCTCTGGGCTCTTTGCTGAAGTTGGGACACAGTCGGCGCACAGTTGCCGTCACCTCTTGTTTGTGCTTAGTCAATGCCTCCCTGGCTGACGGGGGCTTTCCTTGGCGGTTCAGTGTCACTGTTTTGACCCCCTTCTTCTGCAGTGTCATTATCCGCGAGGAGGCAGGGTCAGGGGCTCCAAGTGGAACCAGAGGTCGGAGCTGTGTCAGGGTTCCTTCCAGCAGCCACCACATTTGTGCTTTCTTCACGTCCACAAAGGCGACCGGACTGGGGAGCAGCGGGCCCTGCACAGGGCCAGTGTGGCAGGAGCTCTGGGTGGCTGGTGCCTGGATTCGGATTGAGTGAAAGCCCACAGTTGTATTGTGAGTTGAACACCCCAGTGCTTGGCAGAGGCTACGTAGTCCCACTAACCAGTACTTACATGCTGCCCTTTACTAATGACCAGCTAGCTGTACCTGTGTAAGGCCAGTTCAGAGCAGCTGTTACTGTGTCTGTTACGCGTTTATCAGCGCTTGAGCATCAATGCTGTAAAACCCTGTATGTGTGTCCATCTATGCAGAGGTGAAATAAACTGTGTGGAACGCCAGTGCCCACAAGTCTGTGTGTGCTTGCTTCTCCCCCTCTCGGCAGCAGGACGCCAGGCTGGGCGACCCCCAGGGCTGGCCTCCCCCATGTGTGAAGCAAGCTGTCCAGCTCAGAATGCCCGAGGCCGAGTTGCCCCTCACAGGTCCTCACGGCGTCCTGCTCCTTTGACCCCCTTCCTCTCCTTCCAGAGAGGCCACTGATCTGAGGACCTGTCCACGGCCTGTGGTGTGGTGGGGTCAGCTGGTTACAGGGGGAAACCAGTTGAGGCTTGGGAGGAAGAAGTTTATCACCTGCGGGGATCTCATGAGGGTCACTTCATCCAGGCAGGGTCAAGGGGAGAAATGCCAGGTGGTCAGGACAGGGGAGAGGACAAAGCCAGGCTGGGCCCTTCCCTGTGCTTCTGTGAGAAACAGCCGGGCAGAGCAGTCAGCTCAGGACTGGCTAATTTCAGTGGGTGAGCCATGGGTGTCTCTGGTGGCCTGGTCCCTGGCTCGGGGGTTTTAGGCAGGGAGCACCTTGGTGGGTGTCTGAGTGTCGGGGCGGAGGTGGGGTGTGTGGGGGGCATGCCCTGGGCAGGCCTGCGCTGGCTGGAGGGACCGGCTGAGGCTGAAGGTGGCCGTATCTGCCCAGTGGCCAGCTCTGCAAGATGCCCAGACCTGGAGGGACCAGGGAGTGTCACAGGCTCCCCCGTCCCCTTCCCCCCAGGAGCACCCCGTCATCCCACTGGAATCCCAGAGGGCCTGGGGCTGGAGCCAAGGTGCCTCCCTGCCCCTGTGCCTCCCAGCTCTTCAGAACAGACTGAGAAACGGGCTCAGTGGGGAGCCGAGGAGACCAGCGGCATGTGCACCCCCAGGAAGAGCAGCACTGGCCTCTGCAGAAGGGCTGTGAAGCCCCATCAGTGGGCCCCAGCGCACTGGGATGCAGAGCCTCAGGTGCCTGAGGTGGGCCCAGCTCACAGGCAGGTCCTCAGGACAGGCTGCCTGTGAGGAAGGGGCAGTCCCAGTGTTTTCCCAGGGACAAGGAGCAAGGCGGGCGAGTCACAGCCAGGCCAGAACGTGGCAAACTCCTGACATTTTGGAACAGTTCTGGGAGTGGCCCTTCGAAGCCTCGCCTGTCCTTGGGAGCAGCAGCTTTTCCTGTATGTGACAGGAAGTGACCTCAGTGGCCCAGAGCCCTCTGAGCTCTCAGGTCACCGCACACTCGGTCCTGAATTCCAGAGCTGGATGGTAGGTCACGAGGTTCTATCTGCGGTCCCTGAAAACGAGGCTCTGCGTTTGCTCGGCCCAGAGCCCTTGGCCCCAGCCCGCGCCACCCACAGATGCCCACAGAAGGGGGGGTGCGGCTCCAGCCCAGCTCAGCAGGACGTGTGGACCAGGCTGGCCATGCCCGGGAGGAGAGGGCTCCGTGACAAGGCGCAGCACTGCCTGGTGTCTGGAGAGGTGTCGATGCTGATGCACATGCTGGGGTGGGCCACCCAGTGCCTGCACCATGAGGTAAGTGTTCTCCCGGTCCAGTCTTCACCCGGGTCTGGGCGACAGCCATCCTGTCACCCCCCAGCTCCCCTCCTCAGCCCCAGCCCTGTCTCCACCCTGTGAACGGGAGTGAGCACTTGCAGACCAGACCTCACTGCTCAGTGGGCCCTGGAGGACCCCAGTGCCACTGCTGGTTGGTGACAGTCGGTCCAGGCAGTTTCCCTCATGGATCTCTCTTTACTCAGAGGGGACAGGAACGTTGCTGAAGGGCGGAGGTGTGCTCAGTACCCCAACTGCTGTCTGTCTCTCTCCTGCATTTTCTTCTGCAAATATTCTTCAACTTGAACTTCCCTGAGCCTCAGTGTTTTCCTTGCCAAGTTTTAGGATTTGGATAATCAATCAGAGTGGTTTTCTTTGCAGCCTTTGAAACCAGATGTAATGACAAAAAACATACAGGCTTTTCAGATTGAGGTGATGAATCATCTAACAGAAGTCGGGTGAACGAGATCCAGGAGAACCATTCACGTAACTCTAATAGTCTTGCTCAGTGAGAAGAAGGATTTTAAACCTCTTTAGATAAATGAAATAAAAGCTATTTGTGCAAAGAGGTGCGCCCTGTGTGTTGTGTTGTGCTGACCAAGGCGCTAATGCGGCCTGTGGGCACTGAGGCTGTGCCAATTGCCATTGTGTGGCCAATACCTTAGAGCTATCACATGGCGACAGTGTCTCCACACACTGCAGTGGCAGAGATCAAGCCATCGACTTGTGGACAGGCTTGGTCTCCAGTTCTCAGGGAGGGCACAGGCTCATGGCCCTTGGAGTGAGAGGGACAATCCTGGCTGCTTATGTCCTAGATACCCGGTTCCTGATGCTAGGTGGCATTGCAGAGGACACAGCACCCCTTGCAGCAGCTCTCCCAGGCAGGTAGTTTATGAGGCCTAGGTCTTGGAATGAAGCAGAAGTGACAGTCCTGCCAACATCCAGTGAGTGCCACTACCCCGCTTCTGCATGGCACTGGGACTCAGCAGGCAGATGAGACTTGCTTTGCTCAGGGGAGCTCAAGCGGCTGTGACATGTGCCGACAGCTGCTTGTTCAGTGCCAGCAGGCGTCCTGGGGTGCCAACAGGCCACGCCTGCTCCAGCACTGTGTTTGCACGTGGCCAGGCTGGAAGTCCAGAGCAGCCGCACGCCACACTCACCTCCTGTTCTCCTTTCTGGGCTGCACACTCATGTTCAAGGCAATGTCTGGCTGACAACTCCTGTGGCTTGGCTGTTACCATTGACCTCTCCAGTCCACAGTCTGGGGTCAAGGTCACTGTATCCACCACTGTGAAAGGAACTGTGGCTCCCAGATGGGACACCTCCCTTTGGAAGCTTCTGGTGAGTGTCAGAGCCAGGGTAGCACATGGGTGACAGCAACGT
Source organism: Urocitellus parryii (assembly GCF_045843805.1). Classification (NCBI taxonomy): domain Eukaryota; kingdom Metazoa; phylum Chordata; class Mammalia; order Rodentia; family Sciuridae; genus Urocitellus; species Urocitellus parryii. The sequence continues at coordinate 65,998,975 of NC_135544.1, read as the reverse complement.
GAGGCAGGGAGAAAGTCTGTCTGGGTGGCACAGATGCAGCCAGGAGCCTGCCAGGAAACAGAAAGGCGAGTCCTGGGATGTGAGAGCGGAGGCCCAGGGCTGGCTGCGCCCTCCCTCTCCCCCGTGTGACATTGACACCGTCCTTCTGCACTCAGAGCAGACAGTTGAGAACGGGCATGGTGGCCTAGGGACACTGCAGGCTGACTTGAGAGGAGCCCACCAAGGAGAGGGAGGGCAGAGGGAGGGGCCTGCGGCAGGCGGCCACAGAACCAACCGGTAGAGTCAGGCGAGGCTCTGAAGAGGAACTGCAGAAGGAGGAGACGGCAGAGGCTCCTCAGCTCACTGGGAGGCACGAACCAAAGGTTCTTAAAAATAGTGATTTGGAGACAGCAGCAAAAATGAGTGGAAGGTACAGAGATTCCCCTGTCCCCCAGCTGAGCCCAGCCTCCAAAGCAGCTCCCCTTAGAGCCGAGTGTTTGTGGAGCTGGTGGGCTTGTGAGACCCCTCCCCCAGGGCCCACAGCCTACGGGGGGGCCACGTGGTTCTGGAGACGCCCTGGGTGTGGGCACATGTATGCTGACTCGTGTCCCCTGCAGCACCAAGAGTGCCTCTCTGCCCTAAAGGCCTCTGTGGCCTTGTTCTCCTCCTCCGCAACCCTGCTGACCACCGGGCTCTCACTGGGCCCACAGATTCACCTTTTCCAGCATGTCCTGTGTGGGACTCACAGGGCACCTCCTCCCCTGGCAGGCGTGGTCCTCAGGTGTCTGTCCCTGGGGAGATCCCCCAGACGCCTCCAAGCTGCCAACAGAGTGGCAGTCTCTTGATGGTATGAGCTGGAATGCTGTTGGGCACGAGCCATGTTTCTGTTGTATTTTGCCCACACTGCACAGGTAAGACCCGCTACGCCAGTCCCCTCCACGCTCTAAGGTTCCTCTCAAGTCAGGTACAGGACCAGGGCGAGGTTCTGGGACTTCCACTTAGCCACCGTGGAACACCTCCACATGTCTGGGTGGCCGTGCCCCCCCACCTGCCAGCATCCAGGAGCCCCCCTCGCACACAGCACCCCCATCGTCACGTGCCTTATTTTAGTCAGCCTGTCCTTCCCCTGGACAGGAGGTCACTGGCTTCACGTGTCTTTTCCTGCCTCCTCTAAGCCAAGAAACCTCTCACTCTGGGACCTGCCGATTTAACTTCTTTGATCTTTTCATTAAGTGTTTCCTGTTGATTTGTCGAGCTCCTGGTAGACTTTAGAGAGATCACTTTATTGTGGCTGTTTTTAGATATATTCTCCCACCTACCAGTGGGCACTTTTGGTGGGGACCTTTTACTGAATAGCAATCCTTAACTTGAATGAATGTCACATCTATTAACTTCCGCAGAAGGCTTCTTATTTGGGGATTAATCTTTACTAGAAGAATAATGAAAATGTTTAATGTTTGTTAACAGAATTGTGTAATATGTAAGCTGTCTAACTCTTAATTTATTGTCAGGATTTCCTATAAAAGGAAATAGTGTATTTCTTAAGAAACTCTTTTCTAAACATGTTCTCGTAACACACGGAGCGGTGGAATCCTACCATACACTGACATGGACTTAAGAAAACAGAACCAAACAGATACCAGGAGCAGAATCCCCGAGATCTAAGGGAGCGGGGACAAGGCCTGCGTTGTGGATCTGACTGAGAAGCAGCAGGGGTGGACCACGCCGTTCACACAGACACGGTGAGCACCAGGGGTCACAGAAGGTGCCCCGATCATGGTGAGCACAGAGCCAAGATGGAGGTCCCACAACCCCCCAAGCTGCAAGATGAGCTCAGTTTTCAAGCTTAGAGCCAAGTGTTCTAATTACACCTGGGTGAAGCACAAGCCACCGAGGAAACATTGAAAGACTGGATGGCTTCTGGGTGGTGACTGACTGGCAATGGGTGCATCCTCCGGCAGAGCCAGTGCCAGTGTGATTGCCAGGCCCAGGAGCAGCCTGCCTGAGGGCAGGCACCAGCCCTTCCACGAGGTCCCCTCACTGGGCCCCTGCCTCCTTGCCAAGGGTCCCAACCATCCTCCCCCCGGGTCGAGGGCCTGGTGAGCAGGTGAGTTTCTGAACTTCAGAGCAGACTGAGCAGCTCTTTTGGAGGGAGGCTTGGAGACAAAGGGGTTGAAATTTAAATCTGTCCTTTGACCTACAAATTTGACATTGTCCTTTGCAACAGTCTTACAGGTCTGCTTCTGCTTCCATGGTTTAATTTGGAACCTCTAAAGCGTGGAAGAGGACTGGCATAGCTGGTCTTACCTATGCATTATAAGCAAAAATATAACAAGAGCATGGCTCGTGCCCGCCAGCAGTACTCCCGCGTCCTGTTGTCATTTAGGGCCTTGCTGGTGGCAGATGCACAGTCATGCTTCCTCTTGGGTTTCAGAGCCCCTGGATTAATGTGAGTGCCTTGGTACAGGTCTGTGGAATTAAAAATGCCCTTCCAGTCGGAGGATTTCCTGGGAATTAGGAGGTCAAGCACTGGGTCCCACTTCCAGCTGACTTGCTTCCCCACAGCTGGGGCTAGTTAGATGTGTTTACACTTAGAGACTGACTGGCTCTGGGGTTCAAGTGGGAGTGGTCGGCCGATGCACAAGGACTCTCTGAGGCCGGCTCCCACCTCCACCTCCCTGCAGTATGAAGGAGACCACCAACAGCAGAGCCGCGCCTTCTCGGAAACCCCTCTGTGCAGAGAGCCCCGTCCCAAGCCCAGCGACCTGGGCTGGTCCCAGTGAACCGTGTGACCAGGTTCCCACAGTGGCACCAGGGGTGAGGATTTGGGCACCCAGGGGCAGCTGGCCCAGGACTCCAACTGCATAAAAGCACCCCAGGTTTTCTGCAGAAATCTGCCTTGGAATTTCCCATCTGTTTCCTGCTGCACTTCTCCTGCCTCCCAGCCCCCTTCCTTCTAAGGTCTCACGGACAGCGTCGATGGTTTCCGGGCTGCATTCCTACACAAGATGCTTTCTTTCCTGCATCTTGCTGGTCACAGATTACCCTCTGTCCAAAGGCAGAAGCAGAAAAACAGGGCAGAGAAGTGCCCATTGTCCTGCTGGGTGCAGGGAGGGACAGGCTGCAGGAGGCAGCTGCAGACAAAGGCTCCTTCTCTCCCTCCTGCCTGCCAAACGGATTTCCTCCCAAGACAGAGGCCCAGCACCGGCCTGCCTGGCGCGGTGGTGGATTGAGTCACGACAAAGCACCACGGCCCTAGTGCTTGTCCCACCGCTCTGGAGGCTGCAAGCCCAGGGACATGGTGCCTGCAGGTTCTGTGCCTGGCCCGTCTGGCTTTTAGAGGGCACCTCCCGGGTGTGACCGCTGGGAGGAAGCACAGTGTCCTCCTCTGAGGATACCAGTCCTACCTACAGGCCCACCTCTGACTTTCCTCTTTTCCTTCCTGTGGGCCTGACACCAAACAATCCTATGGTGGGGCTGCCACCTGAGAGGGACAGTCTTGGCCCAGACAGGCTCCTGACGGAAAGAGACAAGGGCCACAGCACCCCAGTCTTGGTAGGCTTGACTTTCTCACTTCCCACTGTGGGCCCCCAGCTGACCCACCGCGGAGCCGCCTCCTGTGTGAAGTAACCGTGTGGTAGTGCCAGCAGAGGGAAGCCTGGGGGCCACTCGGACTGTAATCTCCGGCCTTCATTGGATCGGCCAACTGCTCAGCGGGTCCTCCGGGTCCTCCAATTAGGGCGCAGGGCCGCGGTGGTCAGGGTGTGAGCGTGCGGACTGGCCAGGTCCTGCTGCTGCCCCTGGGCCGGAGTCCGGGCTTGCCCACCCACCTCAGAGCAGGCCCTCAGTACTTCCAACAGCGAGCTCAGTGGCTCCAAAGGCCCACGTGGTCTTTAGACCTCGCTGCGCTAGGAGCTGAGCGACCTTGGGAGCGCCTGGGGACACAGGTCTGAGGACCCCTGGAGGGAAGCAGCCGCCCGCTGCTGCTTTGCCTTCAGTGCCAGGTGGGACAGTTTTTTGAGGACCGGTGCCCTCCCTGCGGTGGCCACGTGGCCTCCTGCACACACAGCAGACAGGTGCCCACAGTGCTTCCTGAAATCCCGGCCATCTGGCCAGACCACGTGTGGCTGTTGTCACTCTGTCAATTTCAGTGCGTGAAGTAGTGCGAGATCCATATATATACATATGTGTGTTTAGTTTGAAAAGTTCATGGGGTTTTGGTTCTAACATCTGCTCTCCTGTTCTTCCACTTCTCAGGTCTCCTTCTGGGTTGTACTTTTGTTTTTTTTCCTTCATATTTTAACTTTCTCTGAAAAATCTTTTTTTTAAATTTTTTTTAGTTGCTTATGAACCTTTACTTTACTCAGTCATTTATATGCAGTGCTGAGACTTGAACCCAGTGCCTCTCACACGTGAGGTGAGTGCTCCACCACCGAGCCACAACCCCAGCCCTCTTAAAAACCTTCTGTCTCCTCCTTCCCTTCTAGCTTCGCCCCTCTCTTTTGGCCTTCTATATCTTTAGGGCGTTATTTGCTGTTTTTAACCATTTCTTGTATTCCTATGGCTTAGTCCTTATTTCTAAAATGATTTAATTTTTTCCCAATTCTTCCTGGTGCTGTTAACTTATTCTGACTTTTCTTTTATTTAATGATCTTTTAAGAATCACATTTTTCTGAGTGTCTTTCACTTTCTTTTGAAATATAGTCTACTTATTTGAGTGTGATATGAACTGTAGGGTGGTCTAGCTTCTATTTTCTTTACATAAGAACTTTGGTGAGACATTCGGATTTCTCTTTTGTTTTTGTTTTTTTTTTGAGATATCCAGTGTTGCTGGTGACAGTGGCCCCCCTGTGCTGTAGGATGGGGGACCTGCTCTCTTCCTGCCGTTCTGTACCCATGGCCCACTCTACTTCCTGTCCTGTCCCCTTCCCAGCTCAACTGAATTTTTCCAACATTGCCATATTGTTGGCAATCATTGTGACTCTCTACAGCTGAGTTACCATCACATGATCCTTTTTTCAAAATCACAAAGTATTTTTGGTAATCACATTATTTAATTTTTTTTTCTTTCCTGGCTTCAGAACCAGGTTTCGAGTTTTGGTTTGGAGCTCCCTCTCGTGGACACAGTGACTATCCACTGAGGCCAGGTTGGCAGGGCTTCCCAAGGTGTGGACAGGGCTCAGGACCAGCAGGGGTGGAAAAGAGTGCAGTGACCCCCAGGGGTCCGTGACTGTGTTGACAATGTGACTTCCCGAGTTCATGCTACTGTCCAGTGAAGGATGGACACTACCATTTCCCAAATGACCAGTGTCCTACATCACAAAATTGCCAATGGGAAAAAAGTGCAAAATGCATGAGAGTGTGAAGGATTTTAATGTGACCAAGTATGGGAAGGTCACTGGTGTGCTGGGACTGCAGGCGGCAGCTCCTCCTTCAGACACGCTCGCTCCTATTGTTGGTGAGGTCACAGGTCAATGCACTGTTACCCGGGGAAGCGTGCATCTGTCCAGGATGGATGTTTTCATGTTTCAACCAACAACTGCATGCCAAGCCGTGTACCAACTGTCTCTCCCAGAGCCAAGCACCAGAGAGATGGGTGAGCACGCAGGAGTTCACATTCCCTACCTGCTTCCTGCTGCGGTGGGGTCTTGCTGTGTGTGCAGGCTCGCCTCCAACACGTGTCCTCCTGCCTCAGCCTTCCGAGTCGTGGGTCACAGGAATGCACCACCGTGCCTGCCCATCTTTCTTTTTGTTTATTTCTGTTTACAAAATATTTATTTTCAATGTATACGATGGCTTCATAAACATGAGCAAAAGCTCCGTAAACAGGGACTTTGTGTGTTTATGGGAGGAAGAAGAATGGTCTTAGGGAAAAAGCCGACCACAGAGAGGGAGAGAGGCCTCTGGAGAGCTTCCTTTTCCAAATGTGTCCAGACTTGTAAATATCTACGTTCCCCAGGTGCAAAGGCCCCGGCCTGTGTGGGTGGTTGGACAGAGTGCACCCAGAGGCCCTGGGCAGCAGAGGCTCGCTCTCACCACGCGGGGATGGACGTCCAGGGTCGAGGTGAGGCAGAGCCCTGTCAGCCCAAGGCAGGGTCCGAGGGTGGAGGTGGGGTTCTCAGGTGGGGGGGTGGGCCGTGGCCCCTGAGACCTTTTATGAGGCCGCCAATCCCACCATGAGGTTGCCCCCTGCCCTCAGCACCCCAGCACCCACCTCCTGGCGCCCTCCCCTGGGCTGAGGACGTCAACACACTGGTCCCCGAGTGTGGGCACCGGTCCCTAGTGAGAATCGCGGCCACCTGGGCTGCTCAGTGCTTGCCTTCTGTCGACCATGTGCTGTGACTAGGGACGCCGCTCTGTGCCTGCTGTCCACTAGTTCTCCGTGGGCATCTGGGGCAGAGAGAGATCTCAGCTCTCTGTCCAACCTCTCCTTCCTCCCCGGCAGGAAGTCGCTCAGGCCTCGTCCAGGGCCAACAGTGGTGTGCTGTCTGACGGGGTCAGACTCCCTGAGTCATGTGCTGGACTGCATGGGGGCCCTCTCCAGGACCCTGACCTGGCTTTGTGGTCCCCTTCCCTTGGTGGCAGGTCAGCCCTCCAGGAGGCTGACTCACAAAGGCCTGGAAACCCAGGTGTGGGGATCCTAGTTCAGACCCGGGGGGCTCAGGCCCTGGCCCCTCTGGGCCCCAGTTTCCTCCCTCCTGGGGTGCAGCCAGGGTGTCGAGGGTGAGCTCCATTGCCCCGTGCCGGTCTGGGTGCCGCCTCTCTTGGCCTTGCCTACCCCTCCCTCTTCTTGAACCCAGGGCACACAGCTTGCCTCAGGCTCTATGTAGGTCTTAGCATGTTGGTCTGTGCCCTGGATCCATTTCCTGGATCTTCTTTGGGACCTTGTGCTGGCCACTTGTTCCTGTGTGACCGGCTCTGTCCCTGTGCATGATCATTCAGCACTGAACTGAGCCTGTTGGGGCTTAAACCAGCAGCATCTGTGTAAAATCACAAGACGAGCTCTGGGCAGGGCACGCGACTCCAAGGACAGACTGACAGATACAGAGCCCTGCCCTTGACGGCCAGCTCGGGCGCTGTGGCCAGCACAGCCTCCCGCTTGGTGTGGTTATTAATGGCACTGTAGCGATCAAGTCCCCAGGAGCCCTGTGTGCAGAGCCCCCAGGAGAGCCACGGGCAGAAGCGGGCTTCCACGCTGGGTGAAGATGCTCCTCCTTGGCTTGCACAGCGTGCGAGGCATTCAGCCCCAGCTAAGGTGCAGATCTGGACCGACCATCATCTCCAAACGAGTCTTTGGCCAAGTGGCATGGATTTTAGGAGTGAGTCTTTACCCTTCAGCCTTGACCTGGCCAGACAGGCAGCTCTCAAGGCTTTAGAAGCAGCAAAGAATGCACCGCCGATCAGATGACAGCCCTGCTTCTCCAAAGGTAGAGCCGTGTGTCTGCCCAGCCTGCAGGTGATCCACGCCTCCCGCCCCCGCCCCTGCCTCATCACGCACCAGGCCGGCATGTCCTCTTTGGTTTCCTGTCTGTTGAGAACATCTTTATCCTCTTCCTAGTCCAGAGGGACTGTGCTGTCTGGGGGAAACCTCCCCCTGCTCTGCTGGGTTCTGGGCTTCGTGCCGCCAAGGCCTGGGCACGTAGCACACAGTGACCAGGGTCCGTGCCAGAGTCCGCACACATGGTGCCTGAAGGGCGCAGAGCTGAGCCCTGCTGACAGGTTTCCTAGGATATGTTTTGATTTACAAAATATGGAAAAACCTTTGCACTACATCACAGAGTGACGCCAAACCACGAGCCATCTAGTGGCAGCAGAGTCAGGAAGAGCATGACCGTGTCACATGGAATTTCTGGCTGCCGTGGGCGGGGCGACTCAGCTAGTTTAAGTGTTTTGTTGTTTTACTCAACAAGGATTTGCTGAGCGGGTTTTGTGTGCCAGGTTTAAGGAAGGTCCTGGGACTCCACAGCATCCCGGTTCGAGGTGGGCTGGGACAGCCGCTGTGACAGACAATGCTTGGAGTCCAGATGTGGACCCGAAGGGAAGGAACTCGGCCCGTTGGTCACCGGGGAGCCTAAGCCAGGCTCAGCTGAGGCACCCCAAACCTGGTGCCTGTGCTGAAGTTTGAATGGAGGGGAAACGGGCGGAGAAGACCCTGGGGTGGGGGTGACAGTTCTGCAGCATGGTGGGGGCAGGCCGTGCAGGGCCTCGAGCACGGATCCTCGAGCACTGTTCTGGTCACAAGGGGCTTTAGAAGTGTGGGGGACTTGCTCTGGCCTGCATTGTCCTGGAGGGGACAGGGAGCTGGAGCACACCTCGGGGTGGGATGTCCTGCATCTACAGGACGCTTCACACTGACTGAGAGGGACAGAGCTGGGAGCAGTGGCTACAAGTCACCTGTGCCTCCTGGTGTGCCATTCAGCAGCACTCTCGGATGGCCCTGCCTGGCAGGGCCACTGGACTCTGGGCAGGACAGTGCAGAGTGCCATGCCACTCGTAAGCAAGAATGGGGTGGGCACGTGCAAGCCCCACACGAGTGCTACTGGTGTTCTGTCTCAGGGACCCCTGGGGTGTGTCCCTGCCCGTGTGGAGGGAGAGGCAGGCTGTGGACACTGTGGTCCCACAGTGCCACGGTGCCCAGGTGCCATGGAGCTCCCTGGTCACCACAACCCCATCAGCTCCTGGTGAATGCTGCCCACTCCCTCTGATTTCATCTCTTTTCCCGGCAGTCTCCCCTGGGAAGCTCCTTCCAGAGATGAGGAAATAGGCTGCGAGGTGTCCCTGAAACTGCCCCAATAACAGGTGACGGTCTCACTCTGAGCTCTGGGGACACTTCTGCAGCCCCAACATGTCTCCACCACGATGGCCCCACTCCCGCTCTTCTGCACCAAGAGGCTTCATCCTTGCGTTGGGAAGAGCTCTGAGCGCCGGGCAGTTGGCTATCTTCTAAAACCCATAGGACCACGTTTTGTTTTCTGAGGCCAATGTGTGGAAGTTGTCAAAATATCTTCAAGAATAATTTTATTTCTTGCAAATATTGAAAGTGATTCTCCTGATTTGAACATCAGTTTTGGCCTTGTGCTTTAAGAGCATAATTCTCAGGACTCCACTTGGCCAACAACCATAGGACCCCAGAGTCCTGCAGGATGAAGACACCTCCAATCCTGCTTTGTGGTCCCCTTTTCTAGGTCACATGACATTTCTCACTGACCATTTAGCAAGTTGGAAATTCCAGCTGTGGATCAGGATGCACCTTACTGACTAGTCCTTTGTAGCAGTCGGGATTCTTCTTTTTTTAAATCTACAAACTGTTTTATTTACTACCTCTACTTTTAACATAATTCGTGCACTTCTAAATATCGGATGTTCCAAATAGGACTCAAGTTTGTCCACTGTGTACCTAGTAGTGCTGGATCAACCACATACATGTCACCGTGGTTATATCTGAAAGGAACATTCTGGCCTAGAATATGCCTTTCTTTCTTCCACTCTGTGTCACATGTGACGTAGGCAATGTGTCACTCTGATGTGATGTCATAATTCCACTTCCAAAAAGCCTTTTCAGAAGGTCTCCTTTCTAGGAATTTTAGCACAACCTCTGCCCCACAGCTCACCCTCTGGCCTGTGCCAGCTGCAGCCCACCCTCTGGCCCATCCCCTGGCCCTGCAGCCCACCCTCCAGCCTGGGTGGAGGACCCCGAGGCCTGGGAGCAGCCACCTCCCCTTCCCACTGTGCTCTGCCACATCTTGCAGTTGGGAATCTTTGGACACACAGGAGCCCACCCGAGTAGCTTCCGCAGAGACAGCTGGTCCACCTGCTGGTGGAGACCTAGGCAGAGGGCCGCATCTCGGCGGAGCGTCATCTCTGGGTCTGTCTCTCACTGTTCTGCTTCTGGGTTCCAGTCAGGGCCACTCCACCCAGGGCTGACAGTGGGGTCCTGGGGAGCCAAAGTTTGGGCACACTCCTGGTGCAGGTGCAGGGCTGAAGCGCAGGTCGGTTGTGCATTTACAGTTTGCTGGGAAACTGCAGGGAAGACCCACGGGCCACCTGGGGCAGTCGTGGTGGTCATGGCTGAAGACGGCTGTTTTGTGTGAGGCGGGGTCCATACCTGAGGCCCCTGGGATACGGAGGGAGTAAGGCCCAGAAAACAAGAGCCCCTGGTCAGGGACAGGGAGAGGATGTGGAAGGCCTTCCTTCTCTAGTGCTGCCTCTCCTGACTCATCCACTGGCCTGGCTGGCTCCTGGGGCTCCTGGCAAACCAGAGGTGGAGCATGGAGGCATTTTTTTAAGGTTCTAGACACTTCTCATGTGTGATTTTCTAACAAACTCACAGGAGAGTGGCTACTGCACACGTTTTCAGATGGGGAGCCAGCTCTGTGAGGCTGCTGGCTGAGGCTCACAAACCAGTCTGGATGCAGCTCGCAGATCCTCAGGAGGCCCCTCTTCTTGGCCACAGCACGGTGCCAGGTGTGCGCTATTTATATTTGGACACACACTGTGCAAAGTGACGGACACCAGTGATCATGGTGCAGCTCAGCGGCAGCACACGTCTGTGGTGGTGACTCTGATCGAGACTTGGTCTGTGGAGAAGGCCTGCCCCTGGCCATGGCAAGGCAGATCCTGCTGAGTGGCCTGAGGTAGACCCAGTGCAAATCGAGGTCGTTTCTGAAGTTAAAACACATGCACTACACACAGGGCTGCCAGTTTCCCTTGTCCACCCTGGGGGAGGTGCCAGTGGACAGTCGGAGAGCTCATCAGCCCTGGGGGGAGGTGCCAGTGGACAGTGGGAGCTCATCAGCCCTGGGGTGAGGTCCCAGTGGACAGTGGAAGAGATCATCAGCCCTGGGGGGAGCTGCCAGTGGACAGTGGGAGAGCTCATCAGCCCTGGGGGGAGGTGCCAGTGGACAGTGGGAGATCATCAGCCCTGGGGGGAGGTGCCAGTGGACAGTGGGAGATCATCAGCCCCTGGGGGGAGGTGCTAGTGGACAGTGGGAGATCATCAGCCCCTGGGGGGAGGTGCCAGTGGACAGTGGGAGTTCATCAGCCCTGGGGGGAGGTGCCAGTGGACAGTGGGAGATCATCAGCCCTGGGGTGAGGTGCCAGTGGACAGTGGGAGATCATCAGCCCTGGGGGGAGATGCCAGTGGACAGTGGGAGAGCTCATCAGCCCCTGGGGGGAGGTGCCAGTGGACAGTGGGAGTTCATCAGCCCTGGGGTGAGGTGCCAGTGGACAGTGGGAGATCATCAGCCCTGGGGGGAGATGCCAGTGGACAGTGGGAGAGCTCATCAGCCCCTGGGGGGAGGTGCCAGTGGACAGTGGGAGTTCATCAGCCCTGGGGGGAGATGCCAGTGGACAGTGGGAGATCATCAGCCCTGGGGGGAGGTGCCAGTGGACAGTGGGGGAGCTCATCAGCCCCTGGGGTGAGGTGCGAGTGGATGGTGGGAGAGCTCATCAGGCCTGTACAGACTCACCCTGGGTTAGGGTGCACGTGCCAGGGAACCTGCAGCACAAGAGGACTGAGCACTTAATCAGAGACAGGCGAGTGTGGACAGCCACCAGCAGGGAAGTCGGTGGCTATCCTTTCTGGTCAGCAGCCGATAGCCCCTCTGCTTCCTGGGAATGAGAGTACATGCTGGGGCACAGGATGGACACTTCACACTTTCTAATTTGATTCCCCCTACAGCCGGACGTTTCCCTCTTGAGACCAGGCCAGTGATTTATGATGCGGCTCTCATTTGGGAGAGGCAGGCCCATGTGCCTAAATATAGCGCCTCCTCAGGCCATAAATGGGAGGAAGGACGGGGCTCCAGAGCCAGAGCCTAGGAAGCCAGGTGACCGGGCGGCAAGAGCCTCTCTCCTCTGTCACCTCCTGTAGTTGGGTAAGTGTCCCGTCGTCTCACCGTTGCTGGGCGGTGGCTTTGGGGGAAGAGCCACCCTGGGGTGGACCTGGTGCCGGGTGAGCTCTCCCAGGCTGCTCTGTCCAAGACTCCCTTCAGGGAAGCAGAGCATCAACTCGGGGGTCTGGGTTTTGTGGCGAGGCTTTGTGCTCCGCGAATCCTCTTCGCTTCCCAGTGCTGGCCTGTGTTGCCATGCTGTTCTCCACCCCTCCGAGAAGCGGGTCTCTTCTGCAATCTGCAGCATTGCACGGATGTCCCTCTGTTGACCAACACCTTTGGTTGTCACGAGGGTCTCAGAAATGAAAAGGGGGAGAGGGCAGATTTGCAGAAGGTATGAAGCAAAGGGGAGGTGTTCTTAGGGAGAAGGGAGAGGAGGGTCACTTGGCTTAGACCCAGGGGTGGCCGCTTCCCGGAGGGACTCAGAGGCTGGCTCCGGTGAAGGTCTTCTCCAGGTCCTCCCGGCTGCCTGCTCAGCCCCGTGAGGAGCTGTGCACTCTGCAGGGCTGGCAGTTAGGCTTCCAGGAAAGGAGAGGGCTGGCAGCTGTGCCTGAGGCCAGGCAGGACATCCAGCAGGAGAGAGGCGGCTGACATTCCCTATCTCCCTGCCTCGCATTCTTTCCTGACTGAGTACAAGGAAGATAGGAGCCTGGAGCACGTGGCGTGCACCTCTTCAGAGGTGTCTTCGTAAACAGGGTCCTCAGAGAGACTCTCGGGAGCCTGGCACTGACCTGCTGGTGGCTGCCCACTCCCTGCACCGACCTGCCCCTTCCTCCCTCTGGAGGGGCTTTCAGTCCCGTGCGCCCAGACCTTGACCTCTTGAGCTGTCCAAGTGGCAGACTGGGCAGAGTGGTAAGATGCGAGTGCTCTGGAGGGGTGTAGAGTGTCACTGTCAGCAGGTCAGCAGTGGATCTGTGGGAATGCACATGCCGTTCTTGGTCCCAGCAAGGGGCCTCTGCAGTGGAACTGTGGAATTTTGAGAACTGTTGATTGAATTCTCATGCCCGTGACAGCACGGTGGCTCCCTGGTTGCCGGAGAGCCAGCTGGTGCAGGAGGCAGTGTGGGATCCAGTTTCTCTGACTCTGCCCTATTCCAGCATTAGGGTGAGATTAGTCAGACTTCTCAGTAGCAGGAGGACTTTGTAGCTCTGAGGCTGGACTCCTGGAGCTCACGTTCTGGCTCTGGCAGGTTCCTGGAGGAGTTCTGGAAAATTTAGCTGCCAGAGATCAGACATCAAGCTATAGTTGATTGACCCCTATGTTTTTAAGGACTTTTGTGCTGTCATGATTTTTGATAACCAGTTTGGAAAAATCACTGGCCCACGTAACTCCCGGGGTGGAGGCACAGGAGAACGCCCGTCACGGGACCCCAGGGCTTAGTCACTAGGGCCTCTCCGAGTGCCAAACCCCTGCCTTTCTCCCCCCTGAGTGGCCTTCCCTCTGGGTGTGACTCTGGACTTCCACATCTTCAGCTGTAGAATCAATACTTTCTTCCACCAAATGGAAATAAACAGCTCTGAACTTGAAATGTCTTTGCAAATTGAAGCGGTGCCTGGCTGCATGAAAGAGGAGTTCAACTGGGCTCTTCCCAGGAAGGGCTTAGGACCAGGCATCCCCAGCCCTCAGTCCCAGGCTCCAGCACAGGCTTGGGTTTCAGGGTGATGTCAGAGTCCCCAGTCGTGTGGGGAGCACTTGTGCGTGGCCCCAGAGCTAGGCCGAGTCAGAAAGTGGCCGGGAGTGGTCAGAAGACCAGCTGACGCCTGGGCTCTGCAGGACCTGGGTGGGGGGTGTTCCTGGGGACCTTCAGCTCACACAGGGCAGGGTTCCACCAGTGTTATTTAACATGGCGGTGGACACACACATGGCTGGGGCTTCAGGGATCTAGTTACCACCTAGTGCAGCTCTCTGGCTTTACAGGGAATGGAGCAGGGCCCCGGAGTGACAGAGGGCTCCGCTCCCAGGTCCCTGGGGAGTCGGGCTTCTCAACAGCCCTGCACCATGGGCTCCACCATGAACTGCCCTTTGAGGAGAGGCTTCTCCTGGCCTTGGGGGGCACTTGTGCGACACGTAGCACAGCTGAGACCTCTTCTGCAGGAAGGCCGGGTTCTCTGTAGGGTGGCAGGGGCGGAGGGCCCCTTCCCAGCCTGGCAGCACAGTGGCACCGGGCACGTTCTCTTGAGGACCCTCTGCTTGACGCACACCTGCCCAGGCTGCACCACAGAGCCCACACGGAGCTCAAGGAAGGTGCTTCCGGGTCTCGCCACACACAGTGCGGGAGGGGAGGTATCCCAGCCTGGCCAGGGAAGCTCTGAGTTAGGAGGTGGCAGCAGGGAAGTGCTCAGGCCTGGACATGGCTTGATGTCCTGCTGCCATGTCTGGCTGGGCAGAAGCTTGAGGAGGAGTGGAGTCCAGGGCAGCTTGGCACAGGGGTCAGTGCCTGGGTCAGGGTTGCTGCAGGGCCAGAGCTCTGAGAGGTCCCCCTTCAGGTCCAGGGGTTCCAGGACCTGGGCTTGGACAGCACGTGGCAGGTGCTCGCAGTGACCGGGGTGAACTTGCACAGGGAGGTGACAGCATGTGGAGAGCACTTGGTGGCTCCTGAGTTTGACGTCCTGATGAGGAGAAGGACAAATCTGGGAACGGATGTGGCCAAGCCTGCCTCACCTTTCTCCGTGTCTGGGGGACACCTTAGCGGGTCTGTGCCTCACTGTGAAGAGAAGTGAGCGAGCTCGGCCCCAGCTGTGCCCCACTTGTACTCACGGAGCCTTTGGGGACTTCTAGGCCACCGGACCACACGTCAGGTGGAGTCAGCAAGGTCGAGTGCTGATGGTGCAGGAGCTTGACAGGCGCTGGTCCTCGCCCTAAAGACATGGGCCTCTCCCTCCTCAGAGCGTGGTGGAGCCAGTGGGCACTCCCTGTTGGGGACAGCACCTCCTGTCCTGTGATGTGGGCCACATTTGGGCAAACACACTGGAAGTTAACTCAATGTCGGTGTCAACACAAGAGGCACCAGGACGCCTCTTCCAGCCTGCCCTGCGTGGACACCACAGCTTCCCCACAGAGGCCCTCTGCACTGCTGTCCTGCCTGTGTGTGGCTCCCTCGTTCCCCAGATCCCCCCGCTGTCCGGCCAGCCACCCCTCATCCCACCTGGCCTCTGTGCTCCCTGCTGCCCGGCCTCCCGGCTGCCCTCTCCTCTCCCTTCCCAGGGTATTTCCACCTCCCCGGCCTCCGCCTCTTCTCCTTTTGTGTTCCAAGAATGTGTTGACTTCTCGATCTGTGTTTTAATTATTTTCATATTTTAATTATTTTAGTTGTAGGTGGACACAGTACCTTTATTTTATTTATTTATCTGTGCGGGGTGCTGAGGATCGAGCCCAGGGCCTCGTAAGGCTAGGTGAGCGCTCTACCCGAGCCCCAGCCCAGCCCCTGTTTTAATCATCTTTCTCCTCAGCACTGACGCTGCTCTTCACAGGGCCATGAACACACCAGGTGCTCTATAAACATGGGGTTCACAGTCGGACGAGGCAGACAGCCCCATCCTCCAGTGTTGGTGGAGGAAAGCCAGAGAGGAGCTGGGGCCCAGGGCGGTTGGCTGGGCTCCTGACGCCAGGCCCCATGACTCGCACCTGTGAGGTCTGCTTCGCTCCCCCGTGGGCTGCGCCTAGAGCGCATGTCCCATGATGCAGACGTGAATGCAGACGCCTCAGCAGGCCGACTCCCCAGAGACAGAGCTGGGCTGACTTTGACTCCTCCCCAGGAGCACGCACGATGTCGCTGGTGGCACTGCCCTTCTACCAGAAGAGACACCGGCACTTTGACCAGTCCTACCGTAACATCCAGACCAGGTACCTGCTGGACGAGTATGCATCCAAAAGGTCAGTCGCCGCCGGCTAGACTTGCCTGCTTCTGCCTGCGGGCCCGCGTGTCGGGTAGGAAGCATTCGTCCCCCGACCCCAGTGACGTCTGCTTTGTGGGAGAGCCGGGATGGCAGTGTCCCCTGGTGCACATGTCCTCTGTGTGACTGCACGGCATCCTGCAGGGTCCTTGGGCCTGGTGCTAAGCCCCTGGTGGAGACCACGACCCCAGGGACTCTTGGTACAAGCTCATCAGTTTTGCTCTTCCTCTGTGTCTTCTAGAAGTAGGATCTAGAAAGTCACCCAACTAGAGAGCAGAGGGACCGAGATCAATGGGACCATACTGGCAGGTGGAGCCAATGTCAATGGCTCTCTACATCGAGATAGTCCTGCGGCAGGAGACGGTATTCCTGCAGATGCAGCTGGCCGCAGCTCTAGGACATCTCTGGGCAGTGGCACATGCCTGTCCCATGCTGTTTGATGGCAGCATCTCTGTGATTTTAATGGGCTGGCTAGAAGGGAGAAGAGACCTCTGGCCTGGCACTGAGCTGTGGGTCCTGCCACATGTCACCCACACCCTATATTTAGATCACTTGTGGCACTCCTGTTGAGTTGCCATCCGCTGTAACCAGAAGTCAAACATCTGCAGCCCCTCCTAAGTGCCGCAGGGAGATTCGGATCCCTGAGGTGCACATACTCAGGACTTTGATCCAGGAGGGACCCTGGGAGGCAGTGACTAGCTTGCAGGGAACGGCCTCAGACCCAGAGGGGCTCAGGCAAGTGTGTGAGGGTGTGTGTGAGGCAGTGACTGGCCCTGGACCCGGGAGATGGGGGAACCTGACTTGGGGGATGTGGAGGGAGAGAGGACGTGATACAGGTTAGGGTTTGTGCATGTGTGCAAGTACTCATGTGTAGGCAGGTGGGAGAGCACACGTGTGCATGCGGGTGTGCCCCAGGTGTGCACTTGTGTGTGAGTATGTGCATGTGTGGACATGTGTGTGTGTGTGTGTGTGTCCCTGTGAGCACGCATGTCCGTGTTTGTGAGCGTGTATTAGTGTGTGTACCGTGTGTGCATGTGAGTGCGTGCCTGTGTGGGAGTGCGCTCTGTGTGCACATGTGTGTGTGGCCAGGACGGTTGGGGTGTATGAAAAGCCAGTGGTGCCTGCTGGGATGCGTGTCAACGATCTCCGGGACAGGTAATTGTTACCCGTGTCTCTCCAGGAGGGCGTCCTCCCGGTCATCCCAGAAGTCCCTGAAGCAGCAGTCATCCGCACAGAGCGCGTCTGGCCAGACCTTGACCGGAGGGACAACCTGCCAGCTCTGTGCCAAGCGGCTGAGCGCCTCGGAGGAGGAGCATAAGAATGAAAGAAGGTAACTGCCCAGCGGCCCCGCGGCTGCTCAGTGTGGTCAGAGCAGACTCAGCGAGCTGTAGGCTGGACGCCCAGGGTGGCACTGGAGTGGACTGGCCTGGCAGTGGGTGGACCCTGACTTCTCCATGCCCATGTTGAGCCTTTGCTGCGTGCACTCTGTGAACCCCAGCAGGGGCTGCTTGGGGGAGTCTCCTGCTCTGTAGCCTGGGGGCTGCAGCTCAGGTCCAGGGGGGCTGGAGGGCCTCTGCAGGAGTCGTCTGCTCACTCTGGAGCGGCCAAGCCAACCGCTGGAGATGGAGTCTGGATTTCCACTCCCAGCCTCTCTGGCTAGTGAGGAACAGTGGCTGATCCCAGCAAGGTCACCTTCCAAAGAGGGAGCCAGGGCCTGAGCAGTCGTCCCAGTGGAAACTGCAGGTCAGAGGGGCTCCATAAATCGTCGTACTTTGCATTTCTGTGGAGTTGGCTCAGCGGACAGAGCGTCATAGGAGAGAGAGGACGGAGTGCAATGTCAGTCCTAAAACTAATCCCAGGTGTGGAAAAATGGCTGGTGGCATTGCTTTGGTCTTTAAAGAACAAAATAAACAGATGGATACTTTACACCGTGATATTTCCCTCCAGCTCCCTACTCTTGCTTAAGGATTTTCTCTATGTCTGTGGACAACACGGAGCCTGAAGGAAAAACGAGACTGGGTTAACATGGCTCCTTTTGAAAATTGTTTTGTGATGGAGTGACTTGTTCAATCAGCCAATAGGTAGCTGTAAGACAAGCTCCTATTTTCAAAGCTTGGAGTTACCTTTTAAGTGTCTTTGGCAAATTTGCCCTGTAGATGGATTTTATTGCCAAATGAAAACTTCTTTTATTAAGGAATCACTTCAAAATGTAGACACAAAAACAATCTGCATATTTAAGTATTTAAAAGGTTTCTTCTATCTAGATTTAAGTTCTCGGAACTGGACAGAGAAGACGTGAGCTGTACCATGTCATTTCATCCGTTGCTCTTCCGTGTGACCTTGCACCGAGGGCATGAACTCCTGTTCCTCAGGTTTCCCACTGGTAGCTCACCACGGGAAGGGCCATGGGTGAGCATATGGCCATGGCTGCTGTCCATGTGGACATGGTGGAGCTGGCCCTGTACTGACCCCCATCCTGCTGTCCTTCTTCCTGGCCGTGTAGCCTTCCACTCTCAGATCCCACATGCACTTTTCCATGTGAGGCACCTGGACAGTGATCCCGCCTCCTTAGGAGGCAAGTGCGTGCTGCCGGGGTTTGATGAGCTGCCGGGGCCTGGTGATTCCCCTCGGATGCTCGCTGTGCTCGTGTGTGAGCGGGGCTGAGAGGTGAAGTGAACTGTGCCCTGTTTTCACACTTCACCTCACACACTAGCCCAGGTGTTATCCCAGCGCTGAATTCCTTACCTACGCGCAGATGACAGTTCACCAACCTGGACCAAGGTGGCGTCAGGGATCCTCAGGTCGTGCTGCTGCTCATGTGAAACAAATACGGGGTCCCGCGGTGGCCTCTGATCCCAGCTGAGGGAGGAGGGTTGCAAGTTGGAGGCCAGCCTCAGAGACTTAGCAGGAGACTGTCTTGAGCTTCAGAACAGGGCTGGGGAAGTCGCCCAGTGATGGGGCGGCAGCCCAGGGGGTCTGAGGCCCCGGCTTCCCCCAAACCAAGCCAGATGCCCAAGGGGCACTGTGCACTGTGTGGCGCTCAGGCGTCCTGGGGACATGGCAGATCAGAAGTGCCCTCCGATGCCTTCGCTTCTGGGCTGGCGAAGGGTGGCCCCCGAGTTCTGGCTGTTACGGGGCTCACCCTCTAGAGTGGACGCACCAGCGATGTCTGGTCAATTCTTCCCACAGGCCAGAGTCCAGCTCAGCTGGTGGCCGATGGGCAGAGACTCTCTCTACATGCCCAGCTGGGGCGGATGGGGGAGGAACTTCCAGACCCACGTTCGTCCTGAACCACGACTGTCAAGGCGGAGCGGGCCTGGGCTCTGTGCTTGGTCTGAGGAGCAGGGGCAGGGCTCACACGGCTTGGAGCCTGACCCTGGAGGCAGGCAGGACTTCTGGTCCTTCCCCGTCACTCAGGGACTCACTGGGCCTGGAGAGGCGCACGCTCCCTGCTCTGCAGACCCACGTTCTAGAGCTGGCCCCGGGAGGGGGGAAGCAGGAGCAGCCTCCTGCCTGGGTGGGTCTCAGGCACCTGTGAAGCCAGTGCCCCGACCCACAGCCGTGGATGCTCAGGACCCAGGCCGCACTCTGCAGGGAGAGAGGCGCCGAGGGACGCAGGCAGTGGTGAGCCGGGAGAGGCCCTGGGAGCCGACGGCGGGCGAGCCCCAGGAGAAGCGGGAGTCAGCGTTCAGGATCCAGGAGAGGCCCGCCTGGCGTGAGGAGGTGTCCTCTGACGGGCCGACAGGGGCCCAGCACATCTGGGCTAGACGGAGTCGGGCGGGGGACTCGGGGCCATGTGTCAGAGGTGACAGGAAGGCCTGTCAACATGGGCCGAGTGATGCTGGCTGTGTGTCTCTCTCTGTGTGAAGAAGCTGTGGAATTTTCTGGAATCCTGATCTCAAGTATGTAGCACTCAGTCTGAGTTTTATTTGGGGTTTGGGCAGCTGCCAACCTGCAGTCAGGCCTGTGGGTTTGTGGGAAGGGCCTTGGACGGGAGCCCTGCGCCTGGGTGCGGACACCCATGGTCCCTCTGATCTGGATGACTTTCCCCACCCCTGGGCACAGGGTCCCTCCAGCTCTGGTGGCCTGGCTCTGGGGCCTGGTGCCACCTCTGATGGCAGAGCACCAACTCTGACTTCCACAGCTTCTCCTTCCCAGACTCCCACACAACCCGCCCCTCCCCACGGGCACCAGAGTACCCCCGAGTCCTAGTGCGGGCATTTACTGGGGACAGTAGTAGGAGAGGTCCCTCCTGAGGAGGACAAAGGACACAGGCTGTCTGCATAAAGCCCACAGAGGAACTAGCAGAGCTCTGGGGCCCGTGGGCAGTGCTGGGGCCAGGAGGGGCTTCGTGGGAGGACAGAGTTTCAACAGGAGGGTGCAGTGGGGAGACGTCTGTGAGTGGGGTGCAGTCCCAGGGGTAACGAGAGCAGCCGATTCTGGTGGCCAGTGGGGTGCCTGACGAAGACGGGGATGAGGTCGGGACGCAGGGCCTGGTTCTGAGGACATCCCTGGCGCCGTGGGGTCAGGTGGAGCGGAGGGGCTCACAAAGGCGGGCTGTGAGCACTCAGCCACTTCTCCGTCCTCACGGACCGGAGGCTCTACGTCTTCTGCTTTCCTCTCTGGAACACAGACTTTTTCTTGACTGTTTGTTTAAAGCTGGCTGAGTCTCACATGGGTTCAGAAACCACAGCCTGCCCAGGAGACCAGGCTCCCCACACCGGTCCACATTCCCAGGCGTCAGTCAGGTCAGGGCCAACACAGAAGCGGCTCTCGTCCAGCAGCTTCTGACTGCTGATCTCCTAGGAGACAGCCGAGCCCTCTGCTTCGTCCAAGGAAGAGCCCACCTCTTGGCTTCAGTGGCCCCGTCTTTATGAAGTGCCTGCTGGGCACGAGTTCCGTGGACATGAGAACAGGGGCTGGCCCTCCTGAAGGACAGTCCCCCCACCCTCTGGCCCTGCAGCAGTCCTCCATCTCTGGAATCTCCAACCAGCACACGCAGCTCCCCGATGCCCAAGGCGGCCAGGTGTGAGTGTGGCGTTTGCCACGGCTGCTCCAGGTCTCTAGAACATGGCCAGCTGTGACAGTCAGGCCTGTCGTGGCCCAAGAAGACCTGAGCCTGTCCCTCCTGCCTGGTTCTCTTCATAAATCACACACATGCTCTTCTTCACAACTTCTTCCCCAAAATACACTCTAAAAGAAAGAGGCAGAATGAGTGCAGGTGGCGCGTCCCACTCTGGGCGTCCAGGAGGGCCTGTGGCCGGTCAGCCCACCTGGTCTTCTCTGCACTTGACCTTAACACAGCCTCTTGGACCTGCAGGTACCAGTCCCTGGTGGCTGCCTATGGAGAGGCCAAGCGGGAGCGCTTCCTCAGTGAGCTGGCCCAGCTGGAGGAGAACGTGCACCTGGCGCGGTCCCAGGCCCGGGACAAGCTGGACAAGTACGCCCTGCAGCACCTGGTAGGAGGAGCCGGGGTCTGGGAAGCGGGGTGGACGCGGTTGGCCTCCTCCCAGGTGGTGAGTGCCTGGCGCCCAGCCATGCCGCGCTGCCCCGACCCTTCTTGCTCCTGTGTGGCAGGTGGAGGACCAGATGGCGTGGGAGAGACACGCGTTTGAGGAGCGTGTGAGCAGGGCCCCTGAGATCCTGGTGCGGCTGAGGTCCCACACCGTCTGGGAGAAGATGTCCGTGAGGCTCTGCTTCACCGTGCAGGGCTTCCCCACGCCCGTGGTACAATGGTGAGGGGCTCTGCTGTGGAGGGACAAGGTCCCACCGTGTCTCCTTCCAGGAAGGGGGCTTGGAGAAGCACGAGGTGGAGACAGGTGAACAGGAACTCACAAAGTCTCCGTTTAATAATGTGCTGGCGTTTAGTGACGTTGACTCAGCCCATCTTCCAGAGCATTTTGAAGGCAGTTCCCTGTCACGCCCTGTGTTTGCAAGCCCCGCTCTCACCCAGTTGGCCTCAGCACCACTGCTGGTTCTGGGCGCCAAGCCCACGGGTCTGGCCTGTGGTAGGAATCAGCATGAGAACTGAAGAGCTGAATCTTCACCCCCCACAGACCCTGCTTGCTTCAGCATCTGCTGCAAAACCAAGTATCTGTGTGTGCGTTCCCTGGTGGGTCAGTACCAGGGAGTTCTGCCCTTCAGGGGAGGCCCTCCTTGGCCATGGGTCAGTGCTGTGGGTTCACCCCACGGGCTCCAGGGACACAGCCTGATAGGCCAGACTGCATCCTAGCTAGCACAAGCTACAGTTTTTTTGTTTTGTTTTTTTAATGAAATGAACTTCTGAACTCTTAACAAGGCTCAAGCAGATGTTTGGAGGTGGCCTTCTGCAGGTCAGAGGTTGCCTGGACAGCCCTAATGATGCAGCACAGCCTAAAAGAGAACCCCAAACAGAGCCAGGCTCAGTGGTGCATGCCTGTGTTCCAGCTACTTGGGAGGCTGAGGCAGGAGGATCTCAAGTTCAAGGCCAGCCTGTGCAAATTAGTGAGACCCTGTCTCACAGTTAAGAATAAAAAGGGGGGTAACTCAATGGCAGAGTGCACCTGGGTTCAATCCCAGTACTGCAAAATAAATAAATAAAAATAAAAATATAAAATATATAAAAAGCAAACTAAAAATGGACCTCATGCCTTCTGGATCCCCTGTGTGGTGCTGAGGAAGGGGCCAGGCATTGGCAGAGCAGATCTGCGTAGAGGGCAGTGTGGGGTCTGAGAAAGGTTGCAGACAAGTCTGCCTTTAAACTAAAATAGAGGTTTCCTTGACCAGGTACAAAAATGGCAGCCTGATCTGCCAGGCAGGTGAGCCAGGGAAGTACCGGATTGAGAGCAAGTATGGCGTGCACACTCTGGAGATCAACAGGTAAGGACCTGTGGGTGGTGGTGTATGCTGGGACTGCATTCTGGAATCTGTTCAAACTCAAGAGAAGGCAGGGCCTCACCTTGGCCCTGGTGCCAGGACTGAGCACACAGATTCTGGAAGCAAAGACAGAAGTGGTTTACGGAAAACGAGCAGAACCTAGTCTCCTAGCTGCACCAAAATGCAGGGCGATCCTGAGGACCCCTGCTCAGCAGACTGCCTCACTGCCAGGCCTGAGACATGACCCTCAGCTCAGGCCTTGCCCAGTGGACTGGCCTTGGTCGCCTTCCCTTGCAACGCACTAAACAATTGTAGAAGGTGCAGACGATTATGTTAAAACTGTGCCCACAGCCAGTGTTCAGTCAGTGTTTCGCTGTGCATCTAGCTGTGTCTTTTCTCACATGACATAGCACACACAGACACAGCACACACAGACACAGGGACACACAGACTTAGAGACACACACACACACACACACACACACACACACACACAGCAACAGATGGCATGTGCACACAGAAGCTCATGACACTTTGTTCTTCCAGCGGCGAGCTGTGCCGTCCCTGTGCTACTCACTGAGAACCTACGGTGTGCCCTGTGCTATGCTAGATGCTGGGGTATGCTGGCCACCAAAGCCCATCCTCCAGGCTTGACCTTTCACACAGCATCAGAATGTCACATGCCTCCTCTTCCACCCACAGCCCTCTAGGACACCATCTGATGGTGCAACTGTCACTTTTTAAACCAATGAGACGGCTTCATTACTGTAATCACAGTGCACACCTGCCCTGGAGGTGAAAGACCTCAGGTTCCCCGTGACCTGGATGGATCCTTAGCCCTTCCTGAGCACATTCTCTTCTGAAGGTGATCGTCGGGAGGCAGCAGAGCTTCCCCACAGCCCAGCAGGGACTGTGGAACTCAGGTCCAAGGTCACACATCACAAGTGTGTGAGTGTCACACCTGTGCATGATCTGTGGTGTGCACTGTAGGACAGCCGGAGCCCGAGCAGGCGGGAAGCAGGATGGGGCAGAGCCCGAGCAGGAGCGAGGAAGGCACTGGGGGGGAGGGGACCGGCCAAGCCACCTAGAGGGCTCTTGCAGAGGCATGCCAGAGTGACGAGGCCCCATGTGGTGGGGAGCCCTGAGGAGCAAGATCAGGTATGAAGGAAGGACAGGTACGGAGGGGATAAGGTGTGGGGGAATCAGGTATGGAGGAGGTCAGGTATGAATGGATGGTGCATTGAGGAGAACCATGATGGAGGAAGACCAGGGTGGAGGGGGACCAGGATGGAGGAGACCAGGATGGAGGGGGACCAGGATTGAGGGGGACCAGGATGGAGGAGACCAGGATGGAGGGGGACCAGGATGGAGGGGACTAGGGTGGAGGGGACCAGGATGGAGGGGACTAGGGTGGAGGGGGACCAGGATGGAGGGGGACCAGGATGGAGGAGACCAGGATGGAGGGGACCAGGATGGAGGGGGACAAGGATGGAGGGGACAAGGATGGAGGGGAACCAGGATGGAGAGGGACCAGAATGGAGGGGGACCAGGATGGAGGAGACCAGGATGGAGGGGACTAGGGTGGAGGGGACAAGGATGGAGGGGGACCATTGTGGAGGGGAACCAGGATGGAAAGGGACCAGAATGGAGGGGGACCAGGATGGAGGGGGACCAGGATGGAGGGGACCAGGATGGAGGGAGACCAGGATGGAGGGGGACCAGGATGGAGGGGGATCAGGATGGAGGGGACCAGGATGGAGGGAGACCAGGATGGATAATACCAGGATGGAGGGGGACCAGGATGGAGGGGGACCAGGATGGAGGGGGATCAGGATGGAGGGGACCAGGATGGAGGGGACCAGGATGGAGGGGGATCAGGATGGAGGGGACCAGGATGGAGGGGGATCAGGATGGAGGGGACCAGGATGGAGGGGAACCAGGATGGAGAGGGACCAGAATGGAGGGGGACCAGGATGGAGGAGACCAGGATGGAGGGGACTAGGGTGGAGGGGACAAGGATGGAGGGGGACCATTGTGGAGGGGAACCAGGATGGAAAGGGACCAGAATGGAGGGGGACCAGGATGGAGGGGGACCAGGATGGAGGGGACCAGGATGGAGGGAGACCAGGATGGAGGGGGACCAGGATGGAGGGGGATCAGGATGGAGGGGACCAGGATGGAGGGAGACCAGGATGGATAATACCAGGATGGAGGGGGACCAGGATGGAGGGGGACCAGGATGGAGGGGGATCAGGATGGAGGGGACCAGGATGGAGGGGACCAGGATGGAGGGGGATCAGGATGGAGGGGACCAGGATGGAGGGGAACCAGGATGGAGAGGGACCAGAATGGAGGGGGACCAGGATGGAGGAGACCAGGATGGAGGGGACTAGGGTGGAGGGGACAAGGATGGAGGGGGACCATTGTGGAGGGGAACCAGGATGGAAAGGGACCAGAATGGAGGGGGACCAGGATGGAGGGGGACCAGGATGGAGGGGACCAGGATGGAGGGAGACCAGGATGGAGGGGGACCAGGATGGAGGGGGATCAGGATGGAGGGGACCAGGATGGAGGGAGACCAGGATGGATAATACCAGGATGGAGGGGGACCAGGATGGAGGGGGACCAGGATGGAGGGGGATCAGGATGGAGGGGACCAGGATGGAGGGGACCAGGATGGAGGGGGATCAGGATGGAGGGGACCAGGATGGAGGGAGACCAGGATGGATAATACCAGGATGGAGGGGGACCAGGATGGAGGGGGACCAGGATGGAGGGGACCAGGATTAAGGGGGACCAGGATGGAGGGGACCAGGATTAAGGGGGACCAGGATGGAGGGGACCAGGATTAAGGGGGACCAGGATGGAGGGGGACCAGGATGGAGGGGACGATGATGAAGGGGACCAGGGTGGAGGGGAACCAGGATGGAGGAGGACCAGGGTGGAGGGGAACCAGGATGGAGGGGACCAGGATGGAGGGGGACCAGGATGGAGGGGGACCAGGATGGATAATACCAGGATGGAGGGGGACCAGGATGGAGGAGACTAGGATGGAGGGGGACCAGGATAGAGGGGGACAAGGATGGATGGGGACCAGGATGTAGGAGACCAGGATGGAGATGGACCAGGATGGAGGGGTCCAGGATGGAGGGGGACCAGGGTGGAGGTGGACCAGGATGGAGGGGGACCAGGATGGAGGAGACCAGGATAGAGATGGACCAGGGCACATTCTCTTTTGAAAGTGATCATTGGGAGTCAGTAGGAGATGGACCAGGATGGAGGGGACCAGGATGGAGAGGGACCAGGATGGAGGGGACCAGGATGGAGAGTGACCAGGATGGAGGGGTCCAGGATAGAGCGGGACCAGGATGAAGGGGGACCAGGATGGAGGGGGACCAGGATGGAGGGGACCAGGGTGGAGATGGACCAGGATGGAGGGGACCAGGATGGAGGGGGACCAGGATGGAGGGAGACCACGATGGAGGCAGCTGCCAGAGTTAAGCATCATGTCAGGTCTTGGGGACCTGTTGAGGGCTGATACTGGTGGAACGGCTGGTGGAGCCTGGCTGGAGCTGGGTTCAGGGGCTTCTCTGCCAGTCCCTCTCTGTGTGCAGAGGCCAGTGCACCTGGTTCTCTCCTGTCCAGCACTCCCTTGCCTTCCCCTCAGCAGCTCTCTTGCTTCCTGTTTCTGCTGACTCCTGCCTTCCCACTCAGGCTGGGAAGAGAGCCTGTGCCTCTGCGGGGGGTCCTGACCTTTAGGGGTGTCTGCTGTGACTGGCGGGGGCACGTACCAAGCTGTATTTAATCATTGCTTTAAGCAGAAAAGCAGAGGAAAGTCACCCAGGGATGTTTGCAGCATTCACAGTGGACACTGGGCACAACGTGGAGCAGAGTGGAGTAGAGTTCAGATAAAGCTGGCTGATGGCTGACGGGAGATCACAGCTCAGTCATCCACACGCTCAGGGGTCCTACACGCCCTGCATTTTGAACAAACCTGCAAATATTTGGGAAATTTGGGGAAAGGAAACTTCTGAGACTGGCTTCTCTCTCAGTCTTCTTACCCCCATCGTTACGTTTTTAGAAGATGAAATACTAATGTTCTTCAGGAAAAGAGCATCAGGGAAGCCCACAAATTATAACTAATCTCAGCTGTTCATTCCGAAGTGCTGAGCACACACCATCTGATCCGAGCTGATGGCAGGGTGTGGATGTGTTCTCCACCCCTCCCTGGGCTGGCACGGAGCTCCCCTCTGCCCAGGATGACATTTGCTCCTATGAATAGTCTTTGGCTACTGCAGCTGAATTTTTAAAGTGCCAAAGCAGCTCACCCTTTGGTACTCTCCGGATCTGAACTTGTGATTGACACTGTTTTATGTGCTCGTCAGTGTTCTCTAAGGACCCACACTGGCTTGAACGGAGACCCATTTCTTTACAGGGCACATGTGGGTGTTTAGGAGAACCTGCCTTTCCATTAGCCACGCCACCATTGCCCACTCCTAGCAGAATGATTTTAGAACTGAAATTTTCTTGTATTTGATTTTTGGACTTTGGCATTTAGATTGTGATTTGAGTTAAATTTTAAGTCCAGTGTCTGCCTCTTAACACCTGAGGGCACTGGGCCTTGTCTACCCACAAGGGATTTACTGCCCATCTGGAAACATGAAGTAGCCTTAGTTTCTTAATTGCTGTTGTGTTGGGGACGCTTGAACTGAGACCCTGGGAGGCAAAGTGCCCTGTGAAAGTTTCTAAAATTTGAGACCAAAGAAAACTCTCTCTATTCTGGGACTCTGTCCAAGTAGAAAATAAAACCCTTGCAAGTTCCTGCATCATGAAGTCAGGGCTGGAATTAGACCCCAGGCTTGCTGAGCACTGTCTCTGGTGTGGCCTGGGCAGGAGCAGAAGGCTGGGTCCTGCTGAGGTAATGGGTGGGATCAGCTCTTGCCTCTTCAGTTTAGCTGCAGACAGAGTCTGGCTGGACACCTCCCCCTCCTGGCCTCCCGGCCTCCCTGCTGCCTCCCGCCTCTGCCCCAGGCACTGTGCTTCCGCAGCCCTGAACAGTACCAGCCGTGGACAGACCCCTTTGTGCCCTCTCCTCGTACGTGTGTGCTTGTCTGGGACATGTCCACTTCTACTGCAGCATGTTTTCTGCTCTGTGAAACATTCACTAGAGAGACCTGTGGAAAGAGTGAGAGGAACAGGAGCAGGTGGAGGTCCTCGCCTATGGGGCCCTTCCCCGGAGTCCCCAGCTCTGGGGACCACTGCCGTAAGTCAGTGGGTCTCGGTCACTTTACAGCCCTCAGGCTCTCCTAAAAACCAGACGGAAGCCCGTGGACCTGTCCTGGGCGCGCCCAGCCTGGAAGGTGCAAGCTCTGGGCACACGGCTCTGTCCGCTTCCTGTGTCCTGCCCTGGGTGTGAGCACGAAGTGCTAATGGGTTACTTGACAGCTAATTGGTGCTAATGCGCTAGGTGGCTCTGGCCACCCTGTGCCCCAGTCTGTCTGCGAGGACAAACCAGGAGCCCAGGGACAGGCTGCTGCCTCGGCCTCTTGGGCTCAGCCTGCTGCTCCCCTCCTTCCCTCAGCCTCCGCTGGACTCCGTGTGTTCCATGTCCCTCCTGTTCCTCGAGCTCCTCCCTGCTCAGGAAAGGGAGGCAGCCATCATCCAGATTCAGAAAACGGAAGAGCTGTGCGTTCTGTAGGAAGGTGAGGGCCAGCAGGGCCCGAGTGGTGCAGAGCGTGCAGGGGACCTCTCCTGAGCCTCCGGTCCTGCTCCTGGAGTTCAGCTAAGACATCTTAATGGAGGACATGTAGGCAATGTTGATCCTAAATCACAAGGTTTTCCAAGTACGTTGTTTATCCAGTCATCAGAGTTCCCCTCGGAGGCGTAGGTGCTGGATACACACGTTCTAAGGGTTTATAGTAGGCACGGTTTTTCATGATAAAGTGAACCGACGAGAATCACCAGTCAGGGTCATTACCCTTCCATTAAGCACAGAGTTGAAGCCCAACTTGTGGCTGATGAACTCAAGTCTCATCCTCCACCTCCCTGAGGGATCTGATGGCCCAACAGAGAATAAAACCCTGATTCACAAGGATAGATGGTTGCAAAAGGAAGCAAGATTTACCCGGAAGTCTCAGGACATGATTCAGGTAGTAGGAACTCTCCCCAAGGCCCAAGCACAGCAGATTTGACTGTCATGCAAAATCCTTGTGATTGCCCTTTGTCAGGTACTGAGCGTATGATGGGCCTGAGCACAGGCTTTCACTACAGGCTTAAGAATCGCTAAAATACATAATGAACAAGATGTTTTCAGCACAGGATTCAATTTGAAAACCCTGGAGTGCAATTTGGAAACCACCTTACTGACCGTTGCCCCCGGGTGTCGACAGGTAGACAGGCTGGTGAGATTTCTGGTGACTGTTCCAGTCTCTGGGCCATCATCTGCCTGCTCCCTGAGGTCCAGACAGATCCTCTCTTCCCTTGGCAGTCGGGAGCCAGGGTTTGCCCTGTTGACTGGCCACTCCTGGACATCTTGCGTGGGGCTGCCCCGTTGGCTCCGCTATGTGCTGGGTGGTTGCATTGGGCTTCTGGTTCCCCCTTTCCAAGGCTTGGCCTGTCCCTGTGTGACCCCCACATGGGCTCCAGGTTAGGGGGGGTTGAGTGGGCCCTTGGCGCAGGACGCTTTGCCTCTTGGCCAGGTGCTGTGACCCGAACACTTCCAGCCAGGTCTGTGGATGGGTCTGTGCTTTTCCTCTGTCTGTCGAGTTATTGCTAGCAGGGGTGGGGTTGGAGAAAGGCTTAGGGCTTATCCCAGAAGGGCGTATTTCTATTTGGAGAATGCACTTAGGAAATTACAATGCTGTTTGAAAGAAGTAAACAAACAGTGAGTGAATATGGACAAGGAGAGTAGTGACCCCCAGCCCAGCCCAGGTGTGCTCGGGCGGTCCTGGTGGGCGTGAGCATGTGTGCTCCCCAGGCAGAGCCACCTAGGACGTGGGAAAGGCATCCACACGAGGACAGGACTTGTGTGCTGGCACCACCCTGTAGCTGTGTGTCGGGCAGCACATGAGGAGGTGCAAGGGAGCGTGGTTCCTAAGGAGCAGACACCAGAACCCTGGTTGAGCATGGCTCTGCAGTGGGCCGTGGCTACAGGGGGAGCCAGAAACATGCACTCAGTCTCAGCTTGATTTCTCCCTGAGCCGTGGCTCTTAAGGGAGCCAGGGGGCACAGCAGACTGCACTGAACCTCAGGAGGAAGGGAGGGAGTACCGGCAGGGCCCAGGCCTCCGAACCATCCCTCCCCTTCATGGGAGGTGGTGTATTGTCTGTTCAAAGAAAATATTTCTAGCTCCGAGATGAAGAGAGAAGAAAATAAAATTATTAATGACCCAGGGATGGGTTGTCATGGGGGCATCGCTTCTTAATGCACTTTAAAATCAGACTCTGGTAAACTCTTCTTTTTTCAACAGTGTGATTTTTGGGGTGTGTTTTCTTTTCTAGGTGAAGATCTTACCACGGGTCTGGCAGGGAAACTGTTCCAAGAGTGCAATGTTTGGGGTCTGTGGACTCCTTTCCCCAAGTCTTCCAAAGATTTGGGGGAAGATTCCTTCTCCCACAGGAATGGGAGAGCAGCACCTGTTTTCCAGGGTCCCGGAGGGGGCCACTGTGACGTCACTGGCAGAGAGCCTGGACAGGGAAACCCCAGAAGGAACGGCTACTCACAGCCCCTGCCGAGCCTCGGGTGGGGGGCGGTCTCAGTAGGACTGAGCTGGGCCTCTGCAGGACTGAGCTGGGCCTCTGCAGGACTGAGCTGGGCCTCTGCAGGACTGAGCTGGGCCTCTGCAGGACTGAGCTGGGCCTCTGCAGGACTGAGCTGGGCCTCTGCAGGACAGCTGGGCCTCTGCAGGACTGAGCTGGGCCTCTGCAGGACTGAGCTGGGCCTCTGCAGGACAGCTGGGCCTCTGCAGGACTGAGCTGGGCCTCTGCAGGACAGCTGGGCCTCTGCAGGACTGAGCTGGGCCTCTGCAGGACTGAGCTGGGCCTCTGCAGGACTGAGCTGGGTCTCAGTAGGACTGAGCTGGGCCTCTGCAGGACTGAGCTGGGTCTCAGTAGGACTGAGCTGGGCCTCTGCAGGACTGAGCTGGGTCTCAGTAGGACTGAGCTGGGCCTCTGCAGGACTGAGCTGGGCCTCTGCAGGACTGAGCTGGGCCTCTGCAGGACTGAGCTGGGCCTCTGCAGGACAGCTGGGGTGGTGTGGAAGTGCCGGCCGAGGCCTGGGGCTCTGCTACCTTCAGGTCATGGTCTTCCCAGGTTCCCAGGGATGGACCTGCACCCCTGCCTCAGGTCGGGTCCAGCGCAGGCTTTTTGTTTTAGTTGTTGATGGACCTTGATTCTATTTATTTATGAGGTGCTGAGGATCAACCCCAGGGCCTTGCACATGCCAGGGGGGGCGCTCCACCACTGAGCCCCAGCCCAGCCCTCCAGCGCAGGCTTTTTAATATGTCCTGATGAGGAATTTGCATTTGGGGGACCGTTTTGTTCGAGGTCCTGGGCATGACTCCTAGGAACTGGAAATCCTGTTGCGGGGCGGGGTTGGGTTACAGAGTGGGTTTTGCTGTCTAGCAGGGCGTGGCTCACTTGGGAGGTTAGTGGGTCTCTGCACACGTCTGGAACCCCCTTGCTTGTGCCGGACAAAACTCTGGTCCCTGCTGGGCCTCCCTGAGTTCTTGTGCACCTCTGCTGGCTGTCATCCTGGAGGGTTGGGGACGGTGCCAAGTGCACGCGCTGTCTGTCATGGTGGAGGTCATCAGGACCTGGAGATGGGGCTCCCTGTGCAAGTTCCTAGGCTGCCTGGACCTTCTTGTCATGGCTCCCAGGCAGGTGGCCCCGGGCCATGCTGACCAGGGGCCTGGCTTTCCCTGCCAGAGTCCTTGCTCTCGGCAGAGCGGGTGCAGGCCCCCGTCTTGCCCCTGTACGTTCCCCGCCCGGTGATTCTGCTGGAGGTGGAGGTCCCGGAGCCTGCATGCCGTGGAGGAGAGTCCTAGGCCCAGGTGGAAGAGGCTTCCCAGGATGAAACGGAGGCCGTCAACACCTGCGTCTTTTCCCTCTCAGTCAAAGCCCAGCTGTGGTCTGGGATCGGATGTTCTTCTGTCTATAATTAATTCCGCTGCCGTCCGCCGCTCCACGGCAGCGCTGGCATTGTTCTTGAACACACGCTCAGGAGCAGCCCATCCAGGTCACGGGGTTTGCTTTCGAGGGATGTCTTTGTTCAAGTTCAGGTCGCGGGCTTTTCCAGAGCCGCTCCACAGACCCGCTTTTTCTATTCAAGGGCGGACTTTGATGACACTGCGACCTACTCGGCAGTGGCCACCAATGGGCACGGACAGGTGTCAACCAACGCTGCGGTGGTGGTGAGAAGTGCGTGCCCACCCGGGGGGCGGCCAGCCTGGGCCCGGCTGGTCTCTCTCTTTGCCTTGTTCACCTGATTGTCCTGCAGGGTTCCGAGGCGACGAGGAGCCACTCTACTCCGTGGGACTCCCAATCGGACGTGAGTGGGGCAGGGGCTGGGAACACGTGTGCAGACAGCATCCGAGGGAGAGCCTGTGGCTAAGTCAGGTCCACTCTTAGTTTTGACGTTACATTTTGTTAGACTCCCAGGTCTAAAACATATACAGCTGGTTTTCCTCTGACACGCACCCCTCACACCCCTGCCCAGCGTACCTTTGAGATCGGGTCTGCCGACACTGCTGGGTCTAGTTAATTCGTTTGATGCACTAAAAATGACACTATTGATGAATGGCCACTGTTCATTTTGAAACTGACTTCTGAGGCCTCAGTTGGGTATGAGGTGGGGAGTTGGCCTTTGCTTAAGCCCAAGGCTCGGTCCGAGCTGTGCCTGAGTGACCGGACCTGACTCTGGGATGCCCGTCTGCCTCCCACCTGGCTCAGCTCGGCTGCTCTAACAGTCCTGTGGCTTATGTGACTGAACAACAGGTGCTAATTTCTCAGGGTTTTGGAGGCAGCAAGCCCAAGACCAGGGCACCGGCAGGATGGATTCTGGCAAGGTCCACCCCTGGTTTGCAGATGGCATGTCCTTGCTGTGCCCACACCTGCAGGGACCAGTCCTCAGAACCTCACTCAGCCCTGCTCTCCTCCAGGGCCACTGCCTGCTAGCCTGTGGGGCTGGGCTGCAGCCTACGAATGTGGTGGACACACGTTTGGGCCGGCAGGGCTCCCGAGAGGGGGCGCAGTTTGAGGTGGAGCACTCTGCTGTGGTCAGGGCACCTCTGGGCAGAAGCCACCACGGTGCTGACTGCCCCACTTGCTCCTGCAGTGCCCCTGTCCTCGGTGATCCCGTACACACACTTCGATGTTCAGTTCTTGGAGAAATTTGGAGTTACCTTCCGAAGAGAGGGTGAGACGCTCACGCTCAAGTGCACACTGCTGGTGACCCCAGACCTGAAGAGGGTGCAGCCACGGGCCGAGTGGTACAGGGACGGTGAGTGTCTGGCCGCCCGCCCGCGCTGAGTGCTGGGCAGCAATGGTCCTTGATGCTGGCATGGGTCGGCCTTCCCCCTGCCCCTGGGCTTGCTGTGGTGGCAAAGCCACACCAGGGACTGGGGGGGGGGGCTTGGCAGCCGACACTGACCTTGAACTCCATCTGGGAGGACCCTGGAGAGGTAGTGAGGAGCTTCCTGAATCCAGACGTGTCGGTGTGGTGTCCACAGCCCCGTGCCAGGGTGCCCACACTGACCCCAGAGGAGTCGTCCACACCTGCCCCGCCCAGCAGTGGCTGGCCACTGTCAGGGCGAACCGTGAGCCGGCATGGCTCTCTGTGTGTTGAGGGACAGCCAGGTGGCTCTGTTTGTAGAGGAGGGGCTGCCGTGACACCTGGCCAGCTTCCTCACTGGTGAGACACCCAAGACCATCCAGTGTGACCAGCCTGGGGGCTGCGGCCATCCATGGAGACACTCAGGCTGTTCCAAGGTGGAACAGCCCTGTTCAAGGCCCGGGTCCAGCCAGGTCTGCTGAGGTCCTGTCCAGTGTCTCTTCATTTTACTTATTTATATGTGGTACTGAGAATCGAGCCCAGCGCTCACTCCTGCCAGGCCAGCTCTACCCCTGAGCCCAGCCAGCCTGGTCACTGCCTTTTGATGCGTGGGTTGGTTGGCATCTTGTCCCTTCCCAGCCACAGTGGTGAGGACCTTCCCAAGGCCAGCCCTGGGGCGGGCTCTGGCCCACGGGAGCACCATCCAGTAGGCGCTCCTGAGTACCTGCTGGGTGCCGGAGGATGCGGGTGGGAGCAGGCTGTGTGCGAGAAGCGGGACCCACAGGGAGCCTGGCTGGAGAGGGCTCGGCGGTGGGGGCCTCTGCTCCCCCGGGCAGCTCTTCCCACTGCGCTTCTCTGCGCATGTGCTGTGCGTGTGACGGGACTGTCCTGCCTCTGGGAGCTGTCCCAGCAGCCACCTGGTGTTCCTGTGCGTCGCTGGGAGGCTTCTGAGCCAACCTGAACTGGTGCTCTTTCAGATGTGCTGCTGAAAGAGTCAAAGTGGACCAAGATGTTCTTTGGAGAAGGCCAGGCATCGCTGTCCTTCAGCCACCTGAACAAGGACGACGAGGGCCTGTACACCCTGAGAATTGTGTCCCGAGGCGGAGTCAGCGACCACAGTGCCTTCCTGTTTGTCAGAGGTGGGGCTGGGGCACGGCCTGAGCCTGCAGAGAAGGTGGGCCCACAGCGAGAGGGTCCGAGCAGGGGGGCGGGAGGGGCCAGGAGGCCGCTGTCCTTGCAGACCTCCCTGATGCAAGGCAGGCACTGCCCCGGCCCGCTGGTCAGCTGCCCTGAGAGAGGAGCCACGTAAGTCAGAAGAGAGGGCATTAAATGTACCTTCATTCTCTTGCCTTCTTCTGGAAAGATATTTCACCCCATTACAGTGTGATGATGCGACCCAGCTGGGACTGCCTTGCTTATCCCGCAGGAGGGGACCGTGCCCACGTGGGCACTTCACCCGCTGATGACTTGTGGGGACAAATGTGAGGGAAAGTATGGGCCCATGTCCAGAAGCCCCAGCTCTTCAGGTGCTGGGGAGACTGTGAGGGAAGCCGTGAGCTTACACTGCGGCACGTGCTCCAGCCAGGCCTGCCTTAAGCCCACCTCCAGACAAGGAGACGAGGTGCTCAGAGTGTGAGCTGCAGACACCTCTGCTCCCTCCGCTCAGCCAGAGTTAAGACCTGAACACACGACCTGACTGTGTTACGGCGGTCATGAGTCTGTAAAAAGAACAGGTCGAGTAGTGACCCAAACTTTTGCTTACGACTTCCAGAAAAAAAAAAATCCCTCCCAATTTTAGGGATTTTGAAATATGAACGTGTCTAAGGCAATATTTCTCAGGCATTAAAGTGCCGACCCATCAATCTTTGACACCGTGCCATCACGTGACCATATGAAACTAAGAAAAGGTGGACCTGAATCTCAGATCCAATTAAAAAGTCACACACTTGAGAGTCTTGCAGAGGGCTCGGTGTTCCGAGTTTTAAAACAACTCCTAGGTGTGTCCAGAGGGTGGACGGGTCTGAGTGAGCGAGGCGGACATGGCGGTGGTCTAGCCCAGCAGGCAGATCTGAGTTTGCAGGGGCAGGACCAGGCTTGCAGTGACCCTCACTTTAAGTGACAGTGATCATGTCTTCCCACTCAGATGCTGACCCGCTGGTCACAGGGGCTCCAGGAGCACCCATGGACCTGCAGTGTCATGATGCAAACCGAGACTATGTCATCGTCACGTGGAAGCCACCCAACACCACCACCGAGAGCCCTGTCCTCGGCTACTTCATTGACCGGTGAGTGGCTCGGCTTTCCTCCTGTGACGGAAGCTCCTGAAATCAACGTCAGCACAGACAGCAAATTCGGGTACATTTGCAGATGCAACCCTCTGTTGCTCTTCCTGACTGGCTCGGGAACATCACTCCTTGGGTGTCTCACGCTCTTGACTAAGTGGTTGGGAAATATTGCCTCCTGGTCTGAGCCCAGGGTAAGCCCGAGGCTACTTTGTGTTGGTATTGGAGCCTTGTTGGCCGGTGGCACCCAGTAACAAATCCGGGCAGGCTCCACCCCGGCAGCCCATGTGCTGAGTGTCCCCTGGGCCTAGAGCAGAAGGGGCGCCCATGTGGCCGG
Organism: Urocitellus parryii; assembly: GCF_045843805.1. Lineage (NCBI taxonomy): Eukaryota > Metazoa > Chordata > Mammalia > Rodentia > Sciuridae > Urocitellus > Urocitellus parryii. Next base: position 65,963,191 of record NC_135544.1, on the reverse strand, counting down.
CGATGCTCGGCCCCCACCCTGAGTGTCAGCGCGGCAGGAGCCTCGCCAGGTCACAGTCCCCACAGCTCTGGTCTCTTGTTCTATTGAGTAAGAAGGTTTCTCTGCTTTCCAGGTTTAGCTCAAAGGATAAATACTGGATTTGTCTTTGTATTAATAACTTAAATTTAGGCCATCGTTAGATCCCCTGGTTTAGCTCTTTGATTTTCCTTTATTGGTTTAATCCTCAGAGCCTGGGAGGAGTACTGAGCTGGCCCAGTGCGTTTGTTAGATGTGGAGACCTTGGTCAGACGTTTCAGCCATGGGAAGAGATGGCTGTTACAGAAAGTGAATTTAGAAGGGGGGCAGAAGGGGCAAACTCTTGGGTTACGAGGGGGGTTCTGGCAGGGATTTAAGATACTATGGATATGACAGTAGAGTTGGTGGTTATTTCGGGAAAGAAATCAGTCGGTGTGACTTTTTGGCTTAGGCAGATGGGCTTCTCTTCTCCAGCCCAGTGGAGCCCCCTGTTTAGCTAGGCATCCGCCATCCAGAGACCTGGGAGCAGGCAGCAGGCCTGAAGAGTGCCGTGTTCAGGGCTTCCCTGAATCAACAGGCCTGCCACCCCTGGGACGCCTGTGTGTCCACCCGTGCCGTCACATTCCTCCACGCACCTTTCAGTCAACAATCCTCGCTCCTCCCCCCACTGACACCTATCCAGAGCCACAGAAGGCACGTCCTTCCGCGGCCCCCACCGTGGACCTGCTGGCTGTGCTGAGTCAGTCTCCTCAGACCCCAGGGCTGACCATGCAGGACTCTGGCTGGCACAGGCCAGGTGCATGGATCGGAGGACCTTCTGTCTGACCTGGGGAAGGGAGTCGGTTTCTCCTGACATGATTGCACCCTCAGGCTGACGTTCTCGTGGGCACTGAACACGAAGCCTTTATACTTAGATTTCTTGACCACTGAGAAATGGGGGCTGATCTTTCCTGCATTCCAGGCTCTGGTCAGAACTTATTTCCAGGTATTTCTGGACAAAAATATCTTAATGTTATTCAGTGTACTGCAAGTCAGCGTCCTAGGAGAATCTGTCCCCTGGCTCAGCAGGAGAAGGTGCATGTGGGGGCACTGAGGGAAAGGGGCTGCTTTGGCACACAAATTGGGGAAAGAACTCTGGAGGTTAGAGCTGCAATAACTGCTTGCGGCTATTGTATCCAAATGTGTTGGAAGGCAGGATGATCTGAAGCTGTAAAGTATGAAGACTCAGTAACTTTTCTACCTTCTGTCTATCTGGATATGATACCTATCTGCTGTAGGAGGTATTTATAAAGAGGTAGAGAAAGATACTGCATTTCCTGAGTAGCGCTGTCTTCCAGTTTGTTATTCTTCTGTTTGTGGAAATCCGTATTTTCACGGCCTGGATTTTGCCCTGTGGGAATCTCCAGGAACAACTGAAATGTGAAGATTCGCCTGTGAATATCTGGTGGTTGTCTGTGAGTGTTGTTTTCTACTTTCCCCCTGTTTTCATTTGAAGATGTGAAGTGGGAACTGACAACTGGGTTCAGTGCAACGATGCCCCAGTGAAGATCTGCAAGTACCCCGTGACGGGACTTTTCGAAGGACGGTCTTACGTGTTCCGCGTGAGGGCCGTCAACAGTGCCGGCGTCAGCAGACCTTCCAGGGTCTCCGATGCTGTGGCTGCCCTTGACCCTGCTGACCTCAGAAGGTTACAAGGTAGGCTGGGGACATTTAAGTGAAAGGACGACTGGGTGATTTGTCCTTTCCCTTGGACCCTCCATGTGTGAGCCGGGCCTTCCGGGATGTACTCCCGACCCCAGGTCTCTGTCAGGGTCCTGCAGGATGCGGGCGGCCAGGCTGGCATCTACACTTTCCAACCAGTGCTTCCTGTCCTGGAGCTCTGCCCTGGAGTCCCTTCTCAGTCCACAGATGACATATCACAGCACATAATGGGGCGCGGGGCCTTGAAGCCAAACTGCCCTGAATCTGAGTCTTCGCTTCATGTGATACAGGTTCCTCTCCTTAACGGCATGGGACCCTTAATTGTGGCTTTAATCAAGCCAGGGTACTTTCCTTACCTGCCAGGGTCTTTGGGTCCACTGTGAGGAGCTGAGAGGTGCTAAAATGGCCAGGAACCTTCCAGAACGCCGTCTCCGCCTGCTCCCGGGGACTGGCTGTGTGGCAGGCAGATGCAGAGTGGCTGCCAACTCTTTTAGGCACCCTTGGGTGCCAGCTCAGCATCACCCTTTCTCTCGGCAGCAATTCACCTGGAGGGAGAGAAAGAGATCGTGATCTACAAGGACGACCTTGAAGGTGAGCCACTCCGGGGCACTTGGTTTCGGCTGTGCTGCTCCGTGGTTAGGATGCTGCTTAGAGACATGGAGGTCAAGACGTTCGCACGATGGGCACAGTCTTTCCAAGTGGGAAGGAGGCTGCAGGTTGAGTCTGCAGGCTTAAGAACCACAGATGTTAAAGCAGGCAAGTGAGGCAGTCTGAGGAGCAAGAGGTGAGGGCTGCGGTGGCCTGTCCAGCTGGGCTCTCAGAGCATGCTTCTGGGGACCACGAAGGGAGGGCAAACTGAGCCTGAGATTCGGTGGCACTGGCCTGGGTCAGTCTTAGAACTGGGTCCTGTCTTAGAACTCTGTTAATAGAAGTGTTTTATTTACCTTTTTTTAAAGCAAAAATTTCACTCCTGACATTTAAACTCAATGGACTGAGTCTTTTCTGTGGAATGATGTTCGGTTGGAAAGCTCCCGTCTTTCCTTATATTTAATATTGTGAGCACTTCTCATTGATATCCTTCTCAGAGGCAGCTAGAAAGAGTAGCTAAGGAGATTCCAGTGTTGGTGATCACCTCACAGAGTGCAGGAGGTGAGATTCTGGCCCAGAGAGGTACTTCTTGTCTCTTCTTTATCAACTCCCACAGGGCCATGTTGGAAGAGCTTCTTCCCTGAGACAGCCGCACACCTGGGTTTTGCTGACTTGCTTCCGTGTTTGACGTGTGCACCCTCCACAGTGTGCCTGCTTTGTTTCTTCTGCCCGGGAAAGATTCCTTTCTAGGGCCCAGGGTGAAGGTGTGTCTCGGCTGCCCTCAGGGAAGTCAGGTGCTGAGGAAGGCCCTCAAGGGCTGTGCACAGGGGCCGAGGCAGCACCGAGCCCTGGGACACCTCCGCTCCGGGACCTTAGACAGCAGCAGGGGTGCTCCATACATAGGAACAGAAGGCAGTGTCCTGCGCAGGCTGACTCCCGACTCCCAGTCTCCTTCCCCCAGCCAGCGCCGTGCCCAGTGCACAGTCACGCTCTACCTTGCTTTGGTGGTTAGAATATAGAGGCTCGCACGATGGAGAAACGACTCCGGGCTACACTGGGGAGATTTCCTTGCCGCAGGCCAGCCCTGTAGGACAAGGGGTTCTGGTGTGCCCAAGGAAGGGCAGTTCCACCTCAGGGGAGATGGGTCAGGGGAGAGATGCAGTCTGCCCACCAGGGCGACACCTAGGCATTCAGACAGCACAGCACAGGGAGCAGGTGTGACTGGCTTCACACACATCACTAATGGACGAGACCCTCTCTGCGTCAAGGTCCTTGGGATGAGCAGTGGGGACAGGAAGTGACACAGACTGACAAGTCTTGGGGGCAGGGACCTTTCTAGCTATGCCTCTTGGTGGAGCAACTCTTACCTGTGGACGCCAAGTGCTGGTGTGCAAGGCGGGGCCAGCCCTCAGAGGCCCGAGTGCCTGGAGCAAAGCTTCACGGACAGCTTCTCCTGTGCGGTGGCTGGGCAGCTCCTGGGCTGCCCTCCTCCTCTGCCAACTCCTGGGTGGGGTGGTGCTTTGTCCATGCCCTGGGGACATTTCCAAGGCTCTGTTTACACAGCTGGCCATGGAGGCAGAGGCCAGGACCCTTAGATGAGGGCTGACCTCCTGGGACATTGACAGGGAAGGGGCTTTGCCAGGTTGAAGGCTCTGGCTTGGCCACAGGAGCTGGAACACTTGTCTGCTCCCCGTGGTCACCTAACACTCATCTGCTCCCCGTGGTCATCTAAACAAGGGGACCTCCCCTAACTGAAAGGTCCTCAGCGAGGAGGAAGCTCTACAGTGTTTCTAAGCAACTCACCTGGGCCGAGCATTTGCTGCCTGGGAGCTCCTTTTTCTACTCTGTCTGTCCTTCACATAAGCCGATTTAAAACATGGCGGTAGCCATTCCCTTTAGTGAGGTCCCTCTGCTCGCGGAAAACGGCTGCCTGGCTGCTGTGGGCTGCTCCCTGATCATTTTGGTCTCCGTTGGAGGGTATCTCCTTCAGGCCCGAGGTTGGAATGAACACTCCTTCCTTGATGTCGTCCACCTTGTCCAGTATGTCTTCCACCACCCTTTGGGAAGGCCAGGGATGGCTCCTGCAGAAGGACGTGAGGTTGTCTGTGTTCTGATAATGGGCTTCCCAGCGTCCAGTGAACTGCCCTGGACTCGGCTGTGAGAAGCTCAAGTGCCTGGCAGCAGTCCACTCTGGGTTCTGCCATGGGCCTTCCTGGCTGGGCGTCCTCTTGAATTCTGGGTTCTCCAGATTCCAGCTCAACCTCAGGTTTCTGTGGCTGAGAAATGTCTCCTGGGTGGTCATGGTGTGCTCAGGTTGATGGAACCAAACTTGGGATTTGGACTCCGAAGACCCAGGCTTGGAGTTCAGTTCAGCTATGATGGTGGTGGGCTCTGGAAAGGTCCGGGCTCCATTTCTGCATTCTGACGCTGAGCACGCTGACTCCTGTCTGAAATCCACTGTCATCTTGCTCCATGTCTAAGATGATGGCTGTGGAGGCTTTTCTAAGCAGCACCTGGATGAAACCTACACGCATACACACACGTATAATGTATGCAGTGTGTATACACACACGTGTAGTAATGCACACATAGTGGTAGATATGTATGTGTGTAAATAAGTGTTTATATATGTATGTGTATACATAATTTTTTTTTTTTTTAGTTTGCAAAACCACTTTTTCCTGAAAGCACAATCCCAGCGTGTGGGAGGAGCTAAGCGATCTGTCTTCTCCCACTGTCTCCTGTGCTGCCCTGGTGCGCTGGACGGGGCTCCAGGGAGGCCTTCTGATAGGAAGCAGAGGCCAAGGGCAGCGTCACCGACTAGCTGCTGGGAGGCATGTGCTTTTGCCTCCTGGGTGACACAGAACGTCTTCCTGACTCAGGAGTCTCACCCCGCGGGGGCCTCCTCTCACCAGGACCCGGTTCTTTTTCCTTGCCTTGGAGTCAGACAAGGCATTTCTCATTCCACTTTCTCTGGCTCTGCCTCTGCTTCTGCCCCCACACCTGCTGGTCATCTTTGTCTTCCCCTCTCTTCTTGGGAGCTACTAAAATTTCTAAGATTCATCTTTGGGAGCTCAGCGTGGGGTTCCCGTGTCTCCTCGCTAGCTGGGATCTCTGAGTGTGGACCTGTGTGGGTTTAGGGAGGCCAGCCAGGGTCCCCCACTCCACTCCTCTGCCTCTGCTGCTGCACTCCCCTGGGACACGCTGACTCCTATTTGAAATTCAACCCACTCACCAGAATGATCCTAGATCAGGCCTGCGCTCCTTCTAAAGTGCACTGTGCTCATGAAATGAAACCCAACCTTGTTTTGTGCTGTTTCCATGTGGCTGTTCAATTCCTCGCCTGCAGCCGGGTCCCAGGGGAGCAATTGGATATTGTGAAGGGCACAGAGAGGTCCTGGGGACAGTTCAACCATTCTAATTATGTGCTAATCTAATTGGAAGCTCACAAGATTTTATTTCACAATTAAAGGGGCCACAAGTCTGGAAAGCCTCCACCCTTCAAGAATCTCTTATAAATTCCAGTATAGATCTCTAACACCTCACCTCGTTTTTAAAAAGATGAGATCAGAAGGGAGGCGTGCCGGATGTCTCTGGTTGCAAATACTCTGTCCTGGTCATCTGCTTGCTAATGTCCCTGCAGAAGCTCAAGCACACAGGCGTAGCTCAGGGTCCTTGTGAATGTGCACAGACCCCCTGGGTGAGGGGAGAAGCGGATGTGTCAGGAGCTGACTTGTGAGTCGAGTGCTTGGAGGGCACAGGGGAGGAAAGCATTGGGGAGGGTTGTTGGCTCCAGCACGGTGTCCACAGCTGCCCGGGGCAGATGCAGGTGGCGGTCTTCCTGCACACATTCCCAGTGGGGTGGGAACTCGTGCTGGGGAAACACTGATTCCTTTCTCGCAAATCCTTTCCCCTTCCAGCTTTTGGATGACACTCTTGTAAATCAGAGAGAAAAGTAGCTGGACTATCTCTAAGGTGCCTCATGCTCTGGCTCTGAAACCGTAGCCTGGGTTGTTGGCCTTCCCAATGGCTCTGTGACAGCAGCAGGGCCCAGGCTGCACCACCGGGCTGCACCCAGGAAGCCTGGGGTTGGTGTTCACACGGTTCATGCAGTTCCTTTCTCCTGCAGGTGATGTTCAGATCCCAGGCCCTCCCTCCAATGTGCACGCCTCCGAGATCAGCAGAACTTACGTGGTCCTCAGCTGGGACCCGCCCACGCCCCGGGGCAAGGAGCCCTTAATGTATTTCATTGAGAAGGTAATCTCTTCAGACCCTGGCCAGCAGACCTCATGCTGTCCCTTTGCTGTGCTTGACAGAAGGGCTGGGTCCCACTGGTCTCCACAGACACTCACAGGGATAATGGGGGGGCAGAGTTGTGACTGTGTGGAGTGTCTTGGAGTGGGACCTGGCTCCAGGGGAAGGGGTCCTACCTGGGCTTTGCCACCCAGTGCAAGCAGAGCTGCGGCTCTCCTCTCTGGTTTCCGTGCCCAGCTGAGCCCAAGGGATCTGCAGACTTCCTCCAGCCCCCAGTGCTGCAGGTCCTGAGAAATGCAGCCTGTGCCCACTGGGTGGTGGTCTTAGAGGGAACCACCTGGTGGAGCAGGCTTAGGCTAAGGATCAGGCCAGTGCCTGAGGCCTCGATGACGGGGACACACTTAGAGAAGGCAGAGTGCACTGCAGCCCAGGATGCCCACACGCGGGTGCCGCGGGTACACAGGCACAGGTGCCCTGGATGCAGTAGGCTTTCTCAATCAGCCTCTTCTGTTGCATTGGCAATGCAGGCTGCGGCACTCGACTGATCTGGAGACCCACTGTTGGGTTGTGGGCTATGGTGGAACAACACTGTCAAGTCTTAGAAACCCTGCAGCTAAGGTTTTGTAATTTGCTCAACGTAGAGCTCAGTGCATGGTGTGCACAAGCAGTGTGGGCGTAACTCTCAGTGTGAGCATGTGGCACACCACACAGCTCCGTGAGGAGGTGGATGGAGAGGAGCGAAGTATCAGACTGTGCCTGGCGACACCCGGCCCCCACTGGCCAGCAGGCCAGCCGCCCAGGCAGTGCTACTTACTCTGCATGAGCAGGTGCTGTGGGCACCACAGAAGCACACAGGGCACCCACTCGCGGCCTATCCCTGGTGGAGGCACCTCCTCCCCACACGGCCCTGCTCTCCTTCTGCCCATGCCGTACCAAGAACCTGCGGACACGTTTTAGGAGGAGGGTCCACCTTTGGGCCAGGGAGTCGGGGCCTTGGTTCTTACTGGCAGAGGCCAGGACGGGCAGACTGGGAGTGATGGGTGGGAGCTCCCAGGCTCCTGCCTCGCTGTGTTCACCTCCTCCGACAGGAGACGTGCCTCCCTCCGCCATCCGGCTAGAGCCATGGGGCAGTCCTCAGGGCATCAGGGGGCCCTCCCTCAGCAGCTGGCTCCACAAAGCCTTCCTGAAAGCTGTGGCAGTGCCCACCTGTAATCCCAGGGACTCGAAGGCTGAGGCAGGCAGACGGCAGGTTCAAGGCCACCTGTGCGATTTAGGGAGACCCTGACTCAAAATACAAAAGGACTGGAGATGAGTAAGTGGTAGAGCATGCCCGGGTTCCACCCCAGGACGGCAAGATTTCAAAAGATGACTTTTACTTCTGCCAAACCGAGAGGCGATCTCCCCTTTCCAGGTGAATGTCACTCCCAGGGCTGTGGCTGCTCCCCAAACACCTGCTCCTCCTGCAGGCTTCAGCAGGCTCACAGGCACCCCGTCCCGGGCACCCTACCTTCAGAAGGCAGTCTCCCTCTGGAGGGAAAAGTCGAGGGACATTTAATAGAGATTTGGAAGCCGTGACCAAGGAGACACATTACCTATGCAGTACAGAAACGTGGAGACTCGGGAGCCCTGGTGAAGTCCGACTCACCATGGTTCCAAGAGGTGAAACAGTGCTGTCACCCCGAGGGTCGTGTTGGCAGCCTGCCTCATGGCCTTTTATGTGTGGCACGTCACCCACAGGCCTCTTGTGCTATACAAGATGGCAGGACCCTGTCATCGGTTAGAGACCTCCACACCACCATGCAGGTGGCCACAGGCTCTTCGTACACACACACCTGGCTGCGCTCGCAGCTCGGGTCACAGGCCCATCACACCAGCACCCTCTAGGCAGCTGCATCAGGGTAAGCCACCAAGCGACAGTGGGGTTCTGTGAATATTCTCCTAACGTACCTTTAATTGTATATAGGCCCTTCCGTTTTATGGAAATTGCAACCTGCGTATTGATTCCTTTATGCTGCTAAAATGCCTTCACTTTAACAGAATCACGTTTATTAATAAAATTTCCAACCTGGGCAATTTCTTACCCACTTCTCCAAATTGGCATCCCATTCATATAATTAGCAAACGAGTCCTGTTGTCCCCTGTGTGGGACAGAGGCTCCCAATGTCCTCTGTGCAGGACAGGGGTGTCTTACCGTCCACGGTGCAGGACGGGCACATCTCGTGGTCCTCCGTGCGGGATGCCATGGTGTGGCAGCTGGATGCTGTCTTCCTCTGCCCTCCCGGGGTCTCTGGTTTAATTCTGCCCTTCCCTCTGCAGTCTGTGGTTGGGAGTGGCAGCTGGCAGCGTGTCAATGCCCAGACGGCCGTGAGGTCCCCTCGGTACGCGGTCTTTGACCTTGCAGAGGGGAAGTCGTATGTGTTCCGCGTTCTGTCAGCCAACAAGCATGGCCTGAGCGATCCGTCGGAAATAACGCCCCCCCTCCAAGCTCAGGATGCCATTGGTAAGTGGTCATGGTGAGCAGCCAGGCTTGGGGACAGGCCAGCAGCAAGGTGACCTTGGAGACCAGTGGAAGAAGTCCCTAGTGTCGTGTGCACCACAGGGCACGTTGGTGTGGGACCCCATTTTACCAGCAGGGCAGGGACTGAACCCAGTGGCACTTAACCACTGAGCTGAGTCCTCAGCTCAACTCACCAGGTTCTGGTCAGTTCTCCACAGTCCTCCAAAGTTCTGTCTCGTCTCCATGAAGTCAGCAAAGGGGCCGACAGTGGGTTCAGGCCAGGGTCCAGCCCTCAGCATGGTTCAGCCTCTTGACCGTGTGGCTTGGAAGACCCTCTTGGAAGCTTTCGAATGTGAACCTGGGGATGTTTGACTCGAAGTCCACGCTGAAGCCCAGCAGCTAGCAGGAGGCCTCCCTCCCCCTGGGCCTCCCACGAGAGCTGGCTTAGGATTCCCACTCTGGCCCAGGTGTCTCCTCCCCACTCCAAGCCATATTTCATGGGAAGGCAGATACTAAATGAACCAGGTGGGGAGGCTGTATGGGGAGTGGGGTCGCAGCTGCCCCAGGTCTTGGATGCCCTGGTTCAGTTACTCAGGCTTCTGGGGCTCAAGTCTAGACCCACAGGCTGGACACTGCCGCCACCTTGCAGAAGCAGCCTGTTTGGCTGATTGGCACACACAGAAAGTGACAGTAAGTGGCAACAGGGGGCGTGTGGCTGAGGTGGTGAGCTAACTGGTTCCAGGGATGTTGGTGACACCAAGGGCTGAAATGCTAGTGGCCACGGCCCACGGGGGCCTGGCAGGGGGGAAAGGTCAGAGGGTCAGACTGATTTGATTCTGGCTCCCCTTCCTCCAGGCACCCTATTTGCTTAGAGGGTGTGACTTGCGTTTGGAAAGCAGCCTGGCCCAGCCAGGAGAATCTGTCCTTCCCGTGATCTATCTGTGGACTTGTGATGACAGTTCCTTTTGGGGGGTCGTGTGGGGTGTGGGGAGAGCACCCTGCAGCCCCATCTCCCTTGCTCCTTGTCCACGTTCCACCTGCAGCTCCCACCAGCTCCCCATTCCCTGGGGAAAAGCCCAGCTCTCTGCGGCAACACCTGTGTGCTGACCCTCTGTCCCCCTGCAGTGGCCCCTTCAACACCTGTGTGCTGACCCTCTGTCCCCCTGCAGTGGCCCCTTCAACACCTGTGTGCTGACCCTCTGTCCCCCTGCAGTGGCCCCTTCAACTCCTGTGTGCTGACCCTCTGTCCCCCCGCAGTGGCCCCTTCTGCCCCTGGCCGAGTCCTTGCTTCGCGGAACACCAAGACATCCGTGGTGGTGCAGTGGGACAGGCCGAAGCACGAGGAGGCCCTGCTGGGCTACTACGTGGACTGCTGCGTGGCTGGGACTAACCAGTGGGAGCCGTGCAACCACAAGCCCATCGGATACAACAGGTGCCCCACCTGCTGCCCCCGAGCAACACACTGCCTCGGTGGGCAGGCAGAGCACACACCCCAGCTCCAGAGCAGGGCCGACGTCTGGGACACCCCTAGACACCGTCTGTTAGGCTGGTCACAGAAAGGGGTGGGTAACTTAAAGCTCTGCCCACACGGTGAGCTGGCACTGTGCCAGCTGCTCTCCATGGAGTTGATGTCTGTCCATCAGACAGACTGCCCCCGTCTGAGCTCTTCTTACTGCCACAGAGGACTTTGCAGGAAGCAGGAGGGTTAAGACGGTGACTACGACGTGCCAGGAGCTTTGTTTTTCCATACTGACATTTTGAACTTTGCCTCTATTTTTTCAGTTATTATTGTAGTTGTACAAATTTATGGGGTTCAGTGGGACAATTGGGTTCACACCCCTAGTGTGCAATGACCCTACGTAGGCAGTGGTGCGTGTTTCTGGGGTCTGCTGCGGCTTCTGTGCATGCAGACCTCAGGCAGCCCTGCTTCACTCAGCCCCGACTGGGAAAGTGGGGCTGCCATGTCAGTCTGTGGCAGGCAGCACAGGGCCGAAGCTAGCACCGCGACTCCTGGAACTCACTACACCCAGGTCGGGCCGAGTGCAGGGAGGGCCCGCGGTGGGTGGGCCTCTATGCAGGAAAATACAGGCAGCCAAACAATGGCCCTGTGGGTGGTTAGCAATGATGGGGTGGCAGTTTTCAATTTAAAATCTTTTTAAAAAGCATGCTATAAAAAGCTATGGTTAGCAAAGGCAGGAGGAATTGAGGAGAGCAAAGCTGGATGGTCCAAGAGTCCTTGGCCCCAAATGGAGAAAGACCGAGCAGAACAAGAGCATCAGCAGTGTTCTCACATGAATGTCCACTACATGAGCTAGATGGCCATCGCTGGGGTTCACTGGATGCTCGCCACACGCAGGCTGGCTGGCTGTGTGCTTTCTTGTCGTTTCCCCTTGAAAGCTCATAGTGCCACCCCAAGCAGGTCTCATCACACCCGCCGTACAGATAGGAGCACAGAGCCCTGTGGGGCCGGGTCTGGTGAGGACACACTGTCTGCCAAGGGCACCGTCAGCCTGTCCTGTCTGCAGTTTGGTGGCTTCTCTTTCAGTTCTAGATGCATGTGGTTCCCGAGTGCCAGGAGCTGGATATTTATTTTCAAAAGGCCTTTGATTTGGACAAGACCCAGAAAATCACAAGTAAAGGCAGAGGCTCAGAATCAGTGACTCTGGTGCGAGGTTGGCCGCTCCTGGTGTGTCTGATGCTGTGCTGCCAGATGCTGAATCAGTTAATGGAGACTGAAAATGAAGGCCGTGTGGTGCTCCTGTAGGAAAGCTGGCTGGGTCTTAGTCCAAGGGAGCTTTTTGTCTGAAGAGCTGCAGGAGAAGGACCTAGATGAGCCTGTGCCATGACGCTGTTGTCTTCCCAGGTTTGTGGTGCACGGTTTGACCACGGGCGAGCAGTACATCTTCCGTGTTAAAGCCGTCAACGCTGTGGGCATGAGCGAGAACTCGCAGGAGTCGGAAGTCATCAAGGTCCAGGCGGCCCTGAGTGCGTAACCTGTGGGTGTCCTCGAGGGTGCCATGGGTTCTGCATGAAGAAGCTCTCAGGGTGCACTGCAGAGGACCGGAGGACAGGGGTGGACTCTGGCTGGGGGAGCACAGGCCTTCTGCTGAGGCCTCTGGTCAGCTGGCTGCTGTGTGGAAATGACAGTGTGGGGGGAAGCAAGGGGGTGCCCCTAAATCCCCAAGGGAGACAGACACCACTGCAGGCAGCTTGATTCCCAAGGCCCCCTTCACACTAAAAGGCAGGCCGCACGCAGGGCAGGACTTTCTCTTTTCAAAGTGTGTGGAAACAGAACCACCAATGGCCTGTAACTATTATTTTATTCATTTTTTTGGTTCCAGGGACTGAACCCAGTGGCACTTAACCACTGAGCTGCATCCTCGACCCATTTTATTTTTTATTTTGAGCCAGGGTCTTGCTAAGTTGCTGAGGCTGCCTTTGAACCTTTGAACTGAGGCTGATCTGTGAGCTCAGTGTCTGTGAGGGCTGCTGTGGATCTTTCCTATGGAACACACCATATCTTTGGTCACATTCAGCGATGTTTCAAAACACAGTTGTCACACATTTTGAATCAAGTATTTTCCTTTCACTTCTGAGAGACAGTGGTGGCTGTTTAATTGTTTTTCATCTGCAATTAAATTTACAAACATTTTTGGAAGTTCAGGTTTCCCTGCTGGGATCTCCAAGGAACGTCAGGTCTGACCAGGTGCAGGGCTCCAGGGCGAGGAGTCAGCCCCATTTTTGCTCAAGGTCTGGTCCTTCCCAGCTCTCCCAGGAGGGACGTCCAAGCGCCTGTCTGCCTTCTCAGCCCACCCTAGGGAAGGTGGGCCAGTGCTCCCAGTCAGCCGCTGGCCCTCAGTACTGGGGGCAGAGGCTGCAGGTGGCTCAGTCAGGGAAGCTGTTGGATTCTTGCTAACTTCCTAGGACGAGGTGGCCCTTTCCCAACGTGGGAAATGTGCTCTCATGAGCATCTGCTTCGATCCAAGCCTCCACGGTTGCAGGAAGCCAAAAGGCACGGGGATCGATGCTGGTCCCCCCGGGCCACGCCCCGTGGTGGCTCTTCCTTCTGAGTTCTCCTTAGTGGGCCACGAAGGGAACCTTCTGTGGTCCACTGTCCAGACCAGATTGAGACGGTGCGGTGCCTTGCATCCTGCAAACACTGGTAGATGCATTTAGAAAGAGCAGCGCTGTCCATGAGAGAAGCTGTCTACCCATCCACTCATCACCTTTAAAGGGCCAGGGTCAGAGGCAGGAGGGAGAGCTGGAGGGGCATGGGTCCATCCCTGCCCCACACCCATGGGGTGAGATGAGGGCACAGTGCCAGGCGGGTCACTTGTACACTGTGCTTTCCTGCAGCCGTCCCATCCCACCCATATGGGATCACACTTCTGAACTGTGATGGTCACACCATGACCCTGGGCTGGAAGGTGCCCAAGTTCAGCGGCGGCTCAGCCATCCTGGGTTATTATATAGACAAGCGTGAAGCTCACCACAAGAACTGGCATGAGGTCAACTCCTCTCCTGTTCAGCAGAGGATCTTAACGGTGGGTTTCCCTTTTCTTTTGGCCTGGGAATGTTGGCACTCTCTGTTCAGTGTTCCAGAGCTTGATGACCTTAGGTGGTTTGATAAGGAAATAAGTGAGTGTAAAAATCCTAGCATCGTGAGGCCATGGAGTTTTGGATCTGGAAAGATCTTAGGCAACATTTTTTTTTTCCTGAGAAGAAGTAAAGGAGTAATTGAGGCAGTAATGAGTAATTGAGGGATCTGCAAACAGTGGGTGACCAGCTGGGTCCCTGTTGGAGCTCTAGCATCTGGAAGGCAGGCGCCCTGTCACGTGCTCAGCTGGTGCAGAGCCCAGTGCTGGGCCAGTGGTGCTGAGCAGGTGCTTGTACAGCAATGTGCTGCACCTTTCCTATGAAATCCTGAGTGGTCCCTTGCCACGGTGCACGTTGTCCGCAGCGTGGAGAGAGGGGGACTGAGGGAGGGCCACAGGCAAAGCCAGGCAGCCCTGGGCTTCACAGTCCACTTGCCCGAGCCTCTGGCTCCTCATGGGCATGGGAAGAGCCACCGGAGCTGTCATTAGCTTCTGGTAATGATGCATCTCACAGGGGCCACATATGCTGGGAGACAAGGGCTTTGGGGCAAAGTCTACTCTCTGTCTTACAGAAAATTCTGCTTTGTGATGTTTTATCTTTATGGTCTGTGCTTCATATGGAGCATGTCATGATACATGCATGTTATAATACATGTGGCCAAAACCCAGGTTTGATGTGACCCTGTTTATATTTGCTGTGTTCAGCCACAACCTCTAGATGTTCTCTATTGGGTTCTCTGTTCCTGAGAAAAATACCCTCCTCTTTTTTAGGTGCAAGTAGCCTAAATGAGGATGGGCTCTGCTTTCCAGGGAGTGGGAACCTTTAACTGCCACGTCTTGTTCTGGGAGCTCTTTTCTAGAGTTCTAGAGAGCAGGTGCTGGACATGGCCGAAGCCCGTGTCCTGGCTGAGGCCTTCCCCAGGTCTCACCCATAGCTGGCAAGTCTGCAGGCCCCACGTAGACAAGGGCTGTACTGCCCCGGGAGCTGCCAGCGAGGCCCTCACCTTGCAGAGCAGGTGGCCTGGTGGGGCGGGGGTGGGCTGCCTGTGGCACTCAGCCAGGCCTGAGGTGGGCTTCCTGCGGGTGCTGCAGCTCCGTCCCACAATGCCAGGACTAGGTCTGGGGTCTGCAGGGACCGGCAGGGTTCAGGGGCCCCTGCTCTGCTCACCTGTGTGTGCTCTTTGTGGGACCCCTCTCTCAGCCTCAGTTTCCGTACCACCCTAGGGCATGTCCTGTCATCCTGTGGAGTGTCAAGGGGTGAATGGTCTGACCTGGGCCTGCAGCTTGCTGGGCCTGTCAACAGCTCTCTTTAGGGGATCTAGTTTTCCCACAAGGACCCTTCCCCGGGACTCATTGACAGACCACCGTAATGCCCCCTCCTCAGTGGACCGGGATGCGCGTTATTTCCTGTAGTAACTGAGGCAAATCTGCGCAGGTGGAGGGCTTGGTGGAGGGCTCATTATATGAGTTCAAAATCGCTGCCGTCAACCTGGCGGGGATCGGACAGCCATCGGACCCCAGTGAGCTCTTCAAGTGCGAGGCGTGGACAGCACCAGAACCCGGTGAGACGCGCCCCTGAACACACCACCCAGACCTGGGCTAGCCAGAGGGCTTTCCAGGAGGCGTGTGGTGGGCAGCTGAGGTGGATGCCCTCCCCTCCCAGTGAGCAGACCTGGCGACGATGGCAGAGCCCACGAGCCGAGCCTGGGAGTGGCCGAGCAGCCACAGGGTCGCAGTGCAGGCAGGGTGCTCAGGAGCAGGCAGTGGGCAGAGGAAGGGCCAGCCAGTGGGAGGGACGGATGGCTGACCAAGCCACTGGAGGGTCCATGTTCCCAGGGTGTGGCCCCAGCCACTGCTTCCTGGGAACAGAGAGGAGCCCAAGGCAGGAGAAGAGGGCAGGCAGGGGGAAGCCGCCAGGGCCCCGGGAGTGGACACAGCAGACATCTCTCCTCCCTCCTCCTCTTTCTAGCTCCCTCCCCTGCCCTCCTTCCTTCTCTCTGCCCTGCCTGTTCTAGTGAAGCCGACTGTGGGCCCTGAGGGAAGTCCAGAGGAGAAGACCCTCTTGTTTCCAGGGCTGTCACGGGGCACCTTGCCGACTTGCTTAGACCCTGGTGTTCTAGTTAAGATGGCACCTGCTGGGCAGCTTTCCCTTCCTGTCCACAGCCCGTCTGGGGCTGGGAATCAGCAGCAGACAGCTTGAGGCCTACCTGGTGTTGTAGAGAGCAGAGGGGCCATGCGCTAGCTGGCCTCGGGTTTCCATGCCAGTGGCTGCAGCACGCACCTGCCCATTTCTGCACTCCTCTCTCTGATGCCACCTGCTGGCCTGGGCCATGGCTGCACACCCACTATCTCCCTGAGGCCAGGGGAGCTGCAGAACAGAGCTGGGCTCTCCCCAGCCCCAGCCCAGCATCAGGACAGTCCTTCCAGGAAGGGCGAGCCCTCGGTGTCATGAGGAGGATGTGGGGAGGTCCCGGCCTGTTTGCCGGTGGCAGAGGTCAGGGTGTGCGAGCTGGCTGAGCACAGGTCCAATTGGCTCTGCAGGTCCTGCCTATGACTTGACGTTCTGTGAGGTCCGGGACACCTCTCTGGTCATGCTGTGGAAGGCCCCCGTGTATGCAGGAAGCAGTCCTGTGTCTGGGTACTTGGTGGATTTTAAGGAAGAAGATTCTGGGGAATGGAAGACGGTGAATGAGGTGGCAACTCCAAATCGTTATTTGAAGGTGATTCGTTCATGGTTTCCTTTTACCTGAAGGTGTTTTTGCTCAAGCCCCTGAGGAACTTGTTCAGTTCCTTGGATCTGACCCTCCTGGGCTCTGCACAGTGAGGGCAGGAGCCTGGCCGGGCAGGAAGAGCCCGGGAGTGGGTGGCAGGGGCTGTGTGGCCTGCCCTTGACCTGGCCATGCCGCAGTCTAACAGAGTCCAGCACTGCCACCGTCCATGTTGACATCTGGACCCAGGAGCTCTCAGCAGGGGTGACCTGTAGGCTGTGTCATGCCCCTTCCACCCACAGCTCTCTACATAGCTCAGGTGACACGGATAGACGTCACTTGATGTGAGTGCACACAGTGAACGTGGCTCAGTCCTCTCTCCAAACATTCCTGTTTTAGCACTTGGGACGTATGTTCCTGGGTGGCTATGACAGCTGTCCTCGGTCCTGCAGGCCCCTGTGCCTGGAGGCTTGCCAGCTGCCCCGTGATCCCTCCTGGTGTGGGCCTGGGGTATGGTTAGATGCCACGCCTGCATCAGGCTCTGGGTGCTCAATCTCGGCGCCCTCTGCACCCTGGGAAGCGCTGCTGGTGAGTGAAGAGATGGGCTCTGAGAACCCCACTCTCCACCCAGGACGGCCCGCATGTCTGTGTATGGGAAGTAGCTGACTTCGTTTTGATGTGTCCAAGTGACCGTTTTGCAGTCACAGATCACACCTAAGAGAATATTTCGCCTCATGGCTCTGTGTCAAACATAGTTTAACATAGTTAAATCTGAACAGCAGATTGCAATCTAGTCAAAATGATTTAATTGTGCTTTAAAATGTGCAGAAGAGAACGCTAGATACCCTAAAGTGTTTCTTCCTGAAGCGAGATGGGCCTGGTGTGCATCTCTTTCCCTCTCTGCTGCTCGGTCAGTGCAGCTTTTCCAACCAGAAAAGCGTTTTAAAGGAAGGAAGGTGTGCTCACCTTAAGACGTGAACATGGCAAAGTCGGTGTTTCCTACCTACACTGACACTCCCCTGTCTTCTCAAGGTCTGTGACCTGCATCGAGGTAGGACGTACGTGTTCCGAGTGAGGGCAGTGAACGCCAGTGGGCCGGGGAAGCCCTCCGACACGTCAGAGCCTGTGCTGGTGGAGGCCAGGCCAGGTGAGAGCCGCCAAGGCCGCGGAGCAGCCGTAGGGGCACGTGCAGGGGGCTGCTCGGGTGGCTGGGTGAGGGAAAGGGCGCCCCTGCAGTTTTGGGGCAGATTGGCGTTAGCACAAGAAATAAAGTCGCACTCCACCTCTGCTCGTGCTCTGAGACCCAGGGCAGGAGGACAGTGCTTTTGGTCATCATGACGTTCTGGAAGGAAGGTGGCTTCTTGTGTAGCTGCTGAGTTTAGATCAGAAATTTATAAAGCTGTCTGGTATTTTCTTGGTTGCAATGAGTTATAAAAAGGAGACCGCTGGGCAGGATAGCTCCTGGGATCTGTGTACAGGTGTGTGGCCTGAATTGTGGGAGGTGATGGAGCCACTCACAGAGACCTTGCTGTGTCCTCTGGGGCCTTCACTGTCCTGTGGACTCTTGTTCATTTAGTTCTGCTGTCTCTTTGTGACTTCTCCATCCTCTGGAAGCTTGAGAGCATCTGTATCCTGTGGCCTCAGTTCTGCTCTCCCGCAGAGGTCGAGCTGTGCCCCTCCCGTCCAGTTTCTTTCCTTCTTTTTTGTTTTGGTACCAGGGATTGAACCCAGGGAAGCTTAATCACTGTATTTTTGTATTTTGTATTTTATTTAGAGACAGGGTCTCACTGAGTTGCTTAGGGCCTTGCTAAATTGCGGAGGCTGGCTTTGAACTCATGATCCTCCTGCCTCAGCCTCCGGAGCCACTGGGATAACAGATGTGCACCACTGTGCCCTGGACAGTATCCCATCCTGATTTCTAAGAGCTGAATTCTGGCTGGCCACATGTTGGCCATGGCTCCACCCCTGGGTGGACTCAGCAAACAAGCAGTACTCCCCAGAACCAAGATAATCACCTGTGTGGGTGAAGTTGGCCAGCATAGGTGAGGGCAGGTTAGGCCTCAGGGAGAAAGGGATCAGGCCTGAGAGGCAGCCCCTGGCCTTCTAGGTAGTACTGGACACGGAAAGGAAGTGGACAGAAATGTGGTGACCTAAGCGGCCAGTCCAGAGCTCCCTTGAGTGCCCTGCTCCCCCTCGGCCATCTGGGTCAGTGGACATGAAGTGAAAGTGCTGATTAGACATAGATACGCTCTTCACCTGTGCCACCACCTCAGAAGACAGGACACTTGTTGCCAGGCTCAGTCACCCTTGCTCTGCAGGCACGAAGGAAATCAGCGCTGGCGTGGACGAGGAAGGCAACATCTACCTGAGCTTTGACTGCCAGGAAATGACGGACGCCTCTCAGTTCACCTGGTGCAAGTCCTACGAGGAGATAGCCGATGAGAAGCGGTTCAGCGTGCACACGGAAGGCGACCAGTGAGCCCCCGGGGGCGGGTGCTGGGAACCCTGGACATCCCAGACAGCAGCAGGAGCTCACCCAGCTCTGTCTCTGTTTCCAGCTCGAAGCTGTACTTTAAGAATCCAGATAAAGTGGACGTGGGGACCTATTCGGTGTCCGTGAGTGACACGGATGGCGTGTCCTCCAGTTTTGTTCTGGATGAGGAAGGTAATATCTAAATGACGCAGGCTTGCTGTTTTGTTTTTATTCATGCTTTCAAAGAGCGATTCTGGTACCGACTTCTGTATCCCCCTGTTTGACTAGAGAAGGGGTGTTTGTTGGAGGCAAAAGGCGGCGTATTCAAAGGAGTCAAAATTTACAATCCAGCAAATCCAGAGTGGGTGGTCTCTGCCACACAGAGCCGTGGGGGCTCAGGTTTCACAGTGTTCTTGGTGAGAGTACAGACGGTGGAGGAGGGCTGGGGTGGGGGAGAAGTCGGCCTGTGCACCATCCACTGAGTTCATAGGCAAAGGCCTGAGGCAGGGGGCTGTCTTATCCCCACCCCGGGGGCGGGCGGCTCTGCGCTCCTGTCCAGCCCTGCCCTCCCCTGCTCCCTCAGCCCTGAGTGTTGTGAAGAGGTCAGCCGTGGGGCGGGCGCTCTGCAGCACCCACAGTAGCGTCACAGGACCTCTGAGGGCCTTGGAGGCCAAGGCGGCTCAGGTAGTTCTGCAGGGTGCAGGCTCCCCCGGGGACTGTAAGGCACACCAGCAAGTCTTTGAGTGGTCGGTGGCTTCCTGGTCATGGCAGACACCACAGACTGGTGATTCGTAGGGAACAGAGCCTTGTTTTCTTATGGTCTTGGAGATTGGAAGCCCAAGATCGGGGGCTGTGTCTGTCTGTGAGGACCTTCCTGCCTCTCATCCCCTGATGGGGGTATCACCCGGGAAGCCCAGGTCCTCCTTACTTCAGCCCCCACTCTCTTGGTATCAAGCCCACGCCTGGGAACATGGCTTTAACACAGTCCCACCTCTCAGCACCACTGCAGTGGGACTAAACCCCCAGCACATGAACCTTGGGGGCACATTCAAGTCACAGCCGCGGGTAGGGAGGACAGGGAAGACCATGATGGAGACACGTCAGGTGTGGCTCTGGCTGAATCCAGGAGAACTTATGCAGTGAGCCAGATGCAGCAAGAGCCGTGGGGGAGAGGGCGCCGGCCTCGCGCTCTGGGTCCTAGTGTGCTGCACATACACGGGCTGACTGTGCCGGCCCTGGCTCAAACAATTCTGTCTGCAGAAAACACCCTTAAATCATTCTGAAAAGTGGACGTATTCCTCTGCACTTGTGAGTTTTCATATGACATTTTCCATTTTAATTTTAAATCACAGCAAAGGGTGAAATTCCCACCTTGTTTTATACTATATGTAGACTTCAACTACACTTGAGGAGAGACCTTGGAGTTGCAGGTGTACCTCATTCAGTCTGTGGAACATTCTCCCAGGAAATCTGAATGGGAAAGCCAGTCAGTCCTACAGTCAGACCAACAGCCAGATGGAGTTTGCTCTCCGTCAGGAAAAGTCTGACGGCATTTTCCAGTTCAAATACACGTGCTCAGACATTGGTGGCCGTCATCTCATTTCTGATTCCGGATCTAGGAAGGAAGGGGGTAGAGGGGAAGAGAGAAATGGCTCCGTGCTCTGGTGGCCCCGACTCTGCTCGGGTCTTTCTGAGAGCCGTGTGTCTGTCTGCTCTCTTATGCTCATGGTAAAGCACAGGTCAGGGCTGGAAGGCTGATCACGTACACGCTTTCTTGTTAATAGATCCAAGAAGGAAGTTTTGAAGGGGAGGAAAGAGCATATTCCCAGCCAGGTTAGGTCAGGGAGAGAGTTCCCTTGGAGTTAGGCCTCCGTCTTCTCCCGAGGGCTCCTCTAGCTCCCCGGGAGCTGCCTGCCTGCCCAGCTCCTCCTTCCCAAGATGCAGCTCGACCTTGCCCTCTGCTTCCCCTGAGCAAGTGCATTCTTTTTTTTATCTTATTTTAATTTTTTGGTGGTGCTGGGGATTGAACCCAGGGCCTTGTGCATGGGAGGCAAGCCCTCTGCCAACTGAGCTCTATCCAGCCCAGCCTGCGAGCCATCTTCTCACTGTCAGTTCACATTTCTTCCGTATCCTCACAGTGGATCGTGGTGACACAGTCTCTGCTCTTGTTTAGCTATTGTTTACAGGCTTCTGAATGCACAGGTCAAAATTAATTAAAATGTTTTCTTCATTCTAGAGCTTGAGCGTTTGATGGCGCTGAGCAATGAGATAAAGAATCCCAGTAAGTAATCTGCTGCCCTGCTGCATACTTGTAAGCCCACGGGGCAGCTCCCCAGGGCAGGGCAGACCCACCCGGGTCCCAGCCTGTGGGCTCTAACTACAGTTGCAAGTGCCTCTTGATACTCTGGAGAGCTAC
Organism: Urocitellus parryii; assembly: GCF_045843805.1. NCBI lineage: Eukaryota > Metazoa > Chordata > Mammalia > Rodentia > Sciuridae > Urocitellus > Urocitellus parryii. Next base: position 65,941,944 of record NC_135544.1, on the reverse strand, counting down.
AACAATGTGTCTATCAAATGCTGTCTTCAGTCCCGAGTCGCACTGAGCACGGAGGAACACAGGCAGCTGCAGTGGCAGACGGCACCCTGAAGGGGCCCCCAGGACAGGGTGCGAGGCGTCAGTGACGCACAGGCTCCTCACCGACTCACCCTGAGTTCTGGTTCCAGTGCTCAGTGCAGCTCTCCAGGGCTGTGCTGTCCCGTGTTTCAGGCTGATGTTTTCCTGCGATCGGCTGCGCTCCTCCCCACGAGGACAGGGCATTGACTTCAGGCTTCCTTCCTCCTGCAGCCATTCCTCTGAAATCAGAATTAGCTTATGAGATTTTCGACAAGGGCCAGGTCCGCTTCTGGCTCCAGGCTGAGCAATTATCGCCAGACGCCAGCTTCCGATTCGTCATTAATGACAGAGAGGTCTCAGACAGCGAGGTGAGTTCCTGGAGCATGCTGTGGCCCTGGTGGAGCCGGGTTTGGTGGCCATCTATGGCTCTGGATCAGTATTCTGTGTGTCCGCCTTCCTTTTGAGCTTTGGAAACTGGGGGTAGGCGGTTGACAAGACAGTGAAGATGGCGGGTCCTCGAGGTGCTCAGAGATTGCTCTGGGTTGGATGAGACTCAGTAGTCTTTGAAATCCAAGCCTGTTGGAATCCAAAAATGACAAATTAGGTTCTAGGGACTCGGAGCTCAGCCTTATGAAGAGGTTCTGGACCTGGGGAAATGTCCCCATTGAGCAGCTCCTCTGGGGGTGGCCTGGAGGGCTTGAATTCTGTCTCTGTCCTGAGAACCTTCCTGCATCCTGTCCCCGATGCCTTCCCATGGGAGAAGCAGCACACTGGAGCTTCACACTGCTGCCTTCTTGTGGAACATCTGATCTGGCCAGGGGCGGCTAAGCCACCCTGTGGACCTCTGCCCTGTTCTGCCTTAATTGTAAGACAAGCCTCACCATGACCATAGGCCCCTCAGGAGTCCTCCTGTGCTCTCTGAGGTGTGGGTCCTGTGGGATCTGTTCCCTCTTGCTGATACAGCACGCCAGCGCACCCCGTCAGGGGTCCACCTATTTGAAGGGGTCTGTATTATTCGGTGGTGGGGTTGGTGCCTCTCGGATCCTTGTGAGCTCTTCTGACCCCTCTTCTCTTGACACTGAGTGAGTGTCATTGATGCACTCAGCTGGCCTGTCACGTCCTGATGCCCTGGTCATGCTCGAGGTGCACGGGTCACCAGGCCATGTGGGCAGCCCAGTTCTCTTCTCCCGAGTGGCCGCCTCATCTTCAGTCCTGCTATTCTGCAAAGCCAAGAGGGGTCAACTGCAGTCCTTCAGATAGAAATCTCACATGGACGAGGATCGCATACTCATCACCTGATCTGCTCAGTCTGTCCTGAGGGAATCACAGCATGCTTTAGGACTTGTCCGGGTGGCAGAGTTGGCTAGTGGAGAGCACGTAGATTCTTTGGGCTGCAGAAGAGCCAGCTGTCCAGGTGCCATCATCGGGAGGCACTGCCTGATAGGGTGGCCGGAGAGGTGTCTCTCTGAGCAGAGATCACGCCAAGAGATGAAGCGGAATTCAGTGTAATTGCGCTTCATTTGCAGAACATCTTTTAATTAGCTTTTCCTACCTGCTTTTCCTACAATCTTTAGAGATTGTATCCTGGCTGCCCGGCTACACTTTGGAATGTGGTGCACTATTTCACTTCTTAATTAGCAACCCACAGGAAGCCTTTACACTTGAAGACTGATGCTGCTTTGTGAAGGTCACATAAAATCCTGTGTTTTTGGCACTCACAGAATCATTGAACTTTATCTGCTGCATAATGGCAGTAGCAGGAAACCTAATTATTTTTCTGAAATCTGCCCAGATACTGCAGTGCAGAAAAGACTGTGGCACTGCTGAGGGTCTGGTGGGTGAGAATCCTGCCTTCACGCTCATCAGAGCTGAGGAGAGTCTGCTAGGCTGGAGACTGCAGGCCTGGGTGGGCCTCTCGCAGGGTCAGGGGTCCTCCTCCGGCTCAGGTGTGGTCTCACACTGCTTCAGCTCCAAGGTCGAGGGTCAGTGTTGCTGCTGTGCCTCTGTCATTCATTCCCTCCCCAAACAGGCGGGACCACGCCTTCCCCTTTGCCCCACCCTCTGTCATGTAGATTCCCCTTGCAGGTCACCTTGGAACACATGTCCTGCTCTCTCCCACATGTTGTGGTTTTCAACAGTGAGTATTGGAAACTCTCATTGTACAGGTGATTTGAGGTTTCATGAAGACGAAGCGTGGGGTGGGGGAGCAGGCTCTATTCTCTTAAAACCTGAAGTCGCACTGCAGATATTCACAACAGCTGCATTGCAGTTAGCCCAGAGGACGGTATGCACCCAGGGGTGGCTGGAAGTGTTCTGCTCCTCACCTGGTGGCTTTCTGCTGTGGCGTCTCTCTTCTGCCACTGGAGTTTGGGTATAAAAACCAGAAGCAGCCTTAATGAGAAAGGGACATTGTGGGAATAGATGGGCAGGTAGGAATTCCCTGTGGAGCCCCGAGGGGAGGGTGCGGAGGCCTGGGCTCACACAGGTGGCTGGGCTTTCATTCTGTCATGCTTCCTGAGGGCCCTCACTTTCATGCCTAAAACCAGGACATCCTTGACAAATACGGCCTGTTTTTAGCTCAGGCCCCGGGGTGCGGGGAGGTCAGGCAGAGGAGTCAGTCCTGCTGTGATTTACAGGAGGTGCCCTGGGCCCTGCCCTTTGAGTCTGGGCTCCCCCAGGTTCCTGCTGCATTTGGGACGAGCTGTTCATTCACGTGGGTGTGGCTCTTCCTCCACCACCCCTGCTTAATTTCAGATGGTGCATTATCTGGGGGTGAATCAAACACAGCACCTGAGCAACCATAAAACCTTCCCGTGTCTGTGGCTCATCACACAGCGAGAGGGCAGAGTCTCAGGGCATGTGAGGTGTGGCTAGGCTGGAGGCATTGAAGGTCACCACCCAGGGCCACCCAGATGGGCTGTGTGCTCAGGGCATGCTGGTGTGGTTGGGGAGTGGGTGGCTGTTGAAGGAAGGGAAGTGTCAAGGACAGGGAGGGACTGAGAAGGGAGGTCCTGGTGCAACCTCCCAGTTGACTCTGATCCAGGAGACTCGCCTGGTCACCGACAGCCCCGTGGCCCTCACCTACAGCCTGCCCCTTCTGTCCCTGTTCCCTCCATGCAGCGTGACTTTGCATCTGTTAGTCTCCCTGTTAGTGCGTATCCCTGAGGCCCGTGTCCTGCCTGGCTCGTCTTCAGGTGCGTGGTTGTCCCAGCCAGGCACTTAGAGGGAGCTGCTTCCTTCTGCAGGGCCGCAGGCAGCTCAGAACTCACAGGTGGAGAGAGAGGAAGGCTCAAGGACTAGGATGCCCCCAAGGAAACCCCAGTGCCAGGCCACAGCTGCAGGAGGCCACAGGGAGAGCCCGCTGCCTCTCCACGGGGCTGACTTATTATGTTACTTTTATTGGTGATTTTTGCTGGCTAGGTGCAGTGCTGGGTGCTGGGAGAGGTTGCAGATAAGAGATGCCGGCTTCTCCAGGACCCATTGCTAGTGAGCCAGCAAGGAGACATTTGGATGGGGGATACAGAGACCCACAGGAGGGCATCCAGCCTCACCCAAAGGTGACTGGAGAGTCTCTCCTGGGGACTATCACAAGAAGTGGGGCTCGAGCGGGTCAAGGGCAAGAGGGCCACCAGATTGTCATTGGGATACAGACACTGAGGCTCGGGAGCTGGGGGACAGGCTGCACTGAAAAATGTGAGGTGAGGCCTCCCTCCAGCTCTCCCACACAGAGCAAAGGAGGCAGGGAGGCCAGACCTCCCTGAGGAGGTCCTCCCCTACCTGTATCCTGAGTGCGCTGGATGGCATTGGGGGCAAGGTCTCAAGCCTGCTGTGCTGCATCTGTGCTCAGCAGAGCCTGCTGCACCCACGTGGGCCGCACTGCAGAGGCTGTGGCTGTGCACCCCAGGGACTGAGGACCACCGTGATGAGGGCCGCACAGTCGTAGCTCTGTGCATGGGGTCTCTTCTTTCTTCTTTCTCTGTTGGATTTTAACTGTTTGCACAGATGCTTGTTTTGGGTACAAGGCTTCCATGCTGGGCATGAGTGTGTGGGGTGGCACTTCCAGGGATGTCCCCAGGGAACCTGGGCTTTGTCAGGATGCAGGCTCCTGCTCTTTGGTCCGTGGTCCACCAGAGGCTGAGTTGATGACATTTCACTGTGTTACTCTGCAGCACCAGCCCCTAAGTCACAATAGTCAATGCAACTTCTAAGTGCAGGGAGGGAGGGAGCCAAGGGATTCCGTGGGGTGACTCCCTGTCCCTTTACTTGCAGACACACAGAATCAAGTGTGACAAATCAACTGGCGTCATTGAGATGGTGATGGATCGGTTCACCATTGAGAATGAAGGCACCTACACTGTGCAGATTCAGGATGGAAAAGCCAAGAGTCAGTCTTCCCTGGTTCTCATTGGAGATGGTACGCTGTATTGCATACTTTCAGTGTCAAAGAAAATTCTTCAGTAGGGGAAAGCCAACCTGCTTATGTCTCTCTCTTGGATGTTGACCGTAGCCTTCAGGACCGTCCTAGAAGAGGCTGAGTTTCAAAGGAAGGAGTTTCTCAGGAAGCAAGGTAAGCTGCCTCCCCGAGGCGCAGCAGGGAGCCAGGACCGGGGTCTGAGCCCTTGCACCCTCTCAGGACTCTGCGTCTTCAGTGGCAAAGCCACGCTCTTCCGTGGCCGAGGGAACCTGGATGCTTCTCTGTCCTCTGCTTTGTGCGCACCCTGCCTGTTGGTCTAACTTGAAACCCCAGGACTCTCTTGTTCCTGTGTCCTGTCACAGCCCATGGGGAAAGTGTCCATCTGGCCAGTCTCTGTGCCAACTTGCTGACTAACTGGTGTTCTGCACGCTGTCCTTCCCAACCACTCCCTGGCTTTATAACACACGTTGGCAACTCCACACAGCGTGAGACACGTGGGCGCACTCCCACTCCGTGACCCCCGGTGTGACCACATCGTGTCTCCCACCTCACCCAGTGCAACCTCTACCAGTCAGCAGTCAGATGGACGTCTGCAACGGCCTTCACGGTCCAGGGGCCTGTCATTTTCTGGCTCTGCTTCTCCTTCTTACTCTGTCTCCATCTGAACCAGGGGCCTGTCATTTTCTGGCTCTGCTTCTCCTTCTTACCCCGTCTCTATCTGAACCAGGGGCCTGTCATTTTCTGGCTCTTAGCCCGTCTCCATCTGAGCCAAGTGTGTCGAATGTGATTTTATGAAAGGAGTTGACACTTTCTAACCCTGCTTTGCATTTTTGTGTTGATGGGACAGTCGTATTGTTAATATATTGCTTCTACATTTATTTTAAATAAAAGTGATTGAGATTTTAAACAAATGTACATAATCTATCCTTGATTTTAAGAGCCGCACAAACATGCTGTTAGCCAGGTCGGCTTTAGGGCCGTGAAAGCACTCAGTTTCATAGTGAACGGAAGTGCTGTATGTAAGCAGTACACACATGTGTATATCCACACACAGCTAGAAGCACACACCACACATATGTGTATTCAACATCTGTACAATACACACTTACTCATGGGTATAAGCTCTTTCCCTTTTCCCCCCAGGCCCTCACTTTGCTGAGTATCTGCACTGGGATGTCACGGAAGAATGTGAGGTTCGGCTGATGTGTAAGGTGAGGACCTGGTTCCAAGGTGGAGCAGACAGGGGCCACTCTTGGTCTCGGCAGAGGTTGAGGGTTGGGCCCTGTGGTCTGGCTCAGGTGTGTGCAGAGGGACGGCTTGGTTCTGGTGGCCTTGAGGACTCGGCATTCAGGGCTTGCCCTTCCTTCTTTGTGAGAAGACGGCAGGATGGTGACCTGCAAGAGAAGGCTCAAGTGGGTCTTGTTTAAGTTTTGGCAGGAGAGTTTGTGAGAGAGCCCCTGATGGAGTCCACCCATTGTGCACTGCTCTTGGCACTTCACTGGGCACATTGGGAACGTGATGTTTTTCAAGTTTCAATAACTCAGCAGTTAATCAGCTTTCATTTTGGTTAGATTCATTTTCCCCAGGAGACCTGTGACGTGTTCGCCCACTCAGTGACTGCCACTGGGCTGGGTGGGGGTAAGAGGTCCGTTATGCACGGTCTCTCTCCTCAACGTAATCGCAGTCTGAGGGGACGGGAGACACAAGCAAGCAGGGAGTTTTAGCAAGGGGAGGACTCCAGAGCCGAGTAGGGCAGCCCAGGACCCAGGTCAGTAGGTGAAGGGCGGCCCGCAAGCCCAGGAGCAGGAGCTGCCAGGTACCCCAAGCCCCCGGAGGGGAGCACGTACAGTACCAGTGTCCTGTACAACATCCAGAATGAGGCTGGGGCCAGGAGGGCTGGACACGAGCAGAGCAGGAGGGTGGCCCCTGGAGGCTTGTCCAGGAGGGAGGAGAGTGGGGGCAGAGTGGGGGAGAGCTGGATGCACCCGGGACCCACGCGCTCCCTGAAATCTGTGGGACAATTTAACTGTCTATTTCCTGACCATCACTAGTGTTGGTGATTGATTTTCAGTGTCCTATTGACACATCTCTTCTTAGTGAAAACTAGGGCTAAAGCTTTGGCGTTTAATATGCTTAAGGTTATCCTACATTTATTATAAAAAAATTACTTAGTATTTTTGTAGTGAATTTCTTGCCCTAATATGTTTAATAGGAATATTCAAAGACAAATCATTTCTTTTTCTTTTTGTGTTTAGGATTGAACTCGGGGTGTCTTACCACTGAGCCACATCCCTAGAGAGTTTTACTTTTTATTTTGAGACAGGATCTCACTAAGTTGCCCAGGGCCTTGCCTCCCCAGCCTCTGGGATTGCAGGTGTGCAGAAACACTTATGAAAGACGTTTGCTTGCCAAGAGGTGGCAGGAGAGCTGCCTCAGCCAGGCTCCCTCAACAAGTGAGAGCGTTTCAGGTAGCTAAAGGAAGATGCCCCTGGATGGCCAAGGGTAGCTATCCACTAAGCTGTTCACGCTGGTAAACAGCAGTTTCCTCAATGGTCACCATGTGTGTGTGGGGAGGTGTGCGTCTTCTGGACATCAGTCCACGAGGTGGTCAGCACTTAGCACACACGGGGGCAGGTGCTTGTATGCTGGCTCTTCTCTTTCTTCTGACCACTGGGAACCCGGGGACATGCACAGCCATGGGCAGCAGCAAAAATAAGAGTTCTTCCCTGGGGACTCTGATGTCACCTCAGTGGTGGATTACTCTCTGCAGGTGTTTCAAACTACCCTGTGTCCTCGACTAAAGGCTTTACCAACCTTTAAACTCAGGTGTCGGAGAAACCAAATAAATATTGCTTGAGATCTGAGTATTTTTGCAATTTAATGCACCGACTTTACATGAGTAAAGTCAATTCTGAAATTCTGTGGACCAGTCTTCCACTGAGTTTTCATCTAACGATACTGTGGCCGATGGCTATTTTAAACTCTATGTATGTGACAAAATATGGGGAAGGTGGTCTATGACTTAGAGGAAGGTCCTGCCTCCCAGCCCCTGTGTACTTGTCCCCAGGTGATCCTCAGACACTGTGCCAGGCAGACTCCCAAACTGGGGGCAAGTGTGACTGGGCAGGCGGAACCCCTGCTTTATGGGGACTGTATTTTGGCATTGCTGCTGCTGATGATGACAGCAGTGCACACAGCTGCTGTGGGAAGCCTTCAGCGTGCTGCGTGGTCGCTCGGTCACCCCGAGTATGTTTCCTAAGCATCTGTGCTTCCCAACCCTGCTATTGTCTCCTGGTCCGAGTGGGTTAGGGATGCAGACTGCCAGGCTGGAGTGGGGGAGCACAGCTCCCCTGTGCAGAGAGCGATCTTCACCGCCCGCAGCCTGGGGCCTGTGTGCAGAGCACCTGCCTGGGCTCCCCCAGCCCAGCTTCTCAGCCAGAGACAGGCCGGCGGGCGGGGCGTTCAGGAGAGGGAGAGTCCTCTTTCTGCCTCCCCCTCTGCACGGCAGCACCTGGAGTCACACTGTACGGGAGCAGCCACTGGGTAGTTTCACATGCTCCAAGGACAGTCTAGCTGTTTATAAATAAGATGCACCGCTGATGACTTGTCCTGATTAGAGGCACTTCACATAAACCAAAAGATCTGATTTCATGGTCCAAAATGACTTCCCACCTGTGAAGTGGGAATCTAGGAAAGTATTGTCATTAGAAGTGATAAGGGCCGGGGTATAGCTCAGTGGTAGAGCACTTGCCTCACACCTGAGGGTCCTGAGAGGAGGGAAGGCTTATCCATGGGCCTCTGTCTGAGAGTACAGTGTGTGTGTGTGTGTGTGTGTGTGTGTGTGTGTGTGTGTTTAAGATCTTTAATTTACAGTCCTAAAGTCTTTCGACAAGCCAGAGTGATTCATGTGCTACACTAAAGATTTCTGTTTTGTAGGTTGCAAACACCAAGAGAGAAACGGTTTTCAAGTGGCTCAAGGATGATGTTCTGTATGAGACTGAGACCATGCCTGACCTGGAGAAGGGGATCTGTGAGCTGCTCATACCAAAGGTACTGATGCTCAGTAAAATCAGAGAACCCAAGCAAGTTAGGTTTTCTGGTAACTCCTGAATTCTGCATTGTCTTCCAGTGTGTGTTCTGAAATTCCATAGTTTGCAAGGAAATGGATTAGCATTTGCTACATTTTGTGCCCCAAACATATTGATCGTACATAAATATGGGGTGTGCTCTATTTGTAGTTGTCCAAGAAGGACCACGGTGAATACAAGGCGACCTTGAAAGATGACAGAGGTCAAGACGTGTCCACCCTTGACATAGCTGGCAAAGGTAAAAGGAACCCTTCATCCTGCCGGGAATCGCCCTGTCCCAGGACGAGCTGGCTGAGACGTGCGTGCTCCTGTGTCCTCAGCGGGTACACACACTGTTTCTGGAGCAGAAACTCATAGAAGGAAACATTCATTGCATTCAGAGCTGCTGAAGTGTTTTAGAGAAATGTATGATTCTACTGCAGCTTAGGGGAAATGTCATCTGGACCCTTCACGGGAAGCCAGCTCATCCCACACCAACAGAGCTGAAATGCTGGCAGCTGTGATGGAGAGGTTCATTAAACCTACAGCTGGATTTGTGCTGAATGAAATGTTCTTGCCCATACTTTGAAAGAGACTAGATTAGAAGGATTTATCGCCCACTTGGGCCTTTTACGGATGAATATTACCTTTTTCATGCTTCATTTTTCAAATGAACATCCTGGTTTCTGGCGTCTAATGCAATGTTGGAAAGGCTGCTTTCTATGAGAGGACATGTGGTCACGGTGCATTCCCTTCTCCCTTCCAGTGTACGAGGACATGATTCTGGCGATGAGTCGGGTCTGTGGTAAGCAAGTGCCCTCTACTTCTCCAGTCACTTTGCATGCTAAAGTCTATTGCCTGAGGTGGCATGCGCCCCTCCAGGGACGGAGCCTGTGGGCCACAGTGCACGCAGCTCCATGGTGCTCCCTAAGTGCTTTTCCACGTTGGCTCTGGAGTCTGTGTTTTGCTTTAAAATCAGAATTCATCACCTCTTCCAACATGCCTTGGTTAAGCTGGACAGTTGCTTTATCCAAATTTGTTATCAGCATCTTTATTTCGAATGATAAATAGCAATAATAAAATTTTAAAACTCTGGCTTTGTGTCACAGGCATTAGATTAATATTAAATCTGCAAATAAATTCTCTCTCTTGATTTGCCTTCCCGTGGAAACTGTGAGAGAAAAATATGGGTTAATAACTCAATAATAATATATGTACACAGTGGTTTATGCTGACAATCATGTGATTTCACTATGTAGGCTCTTTAGAGAGGTCATAATCTGCATCTTCTGATGCAGTAACCGAGACCTGGGGGTCAGGAGGTCTGACTGCATGGGCAGCCAGCTGCGGTCAGGACCCCAGCAGAAGCCCTCGGCTGAGCACAGGGTCCACTGCAGTCTCACACTCCGTCTCTGGCATTCCTGTGAGATTGCCTGTCCCCACTGCTTTCCCCAGGCAGTGGGTAAGGAGACTCTCCAGCTTTGCCAGCAAGCCTGCCTGGTTGTGCTGGACCGGTGTTCTTCTCTCTGGGAAGGTAGACCGGGCCCGTGGAAGGCAGGCTCTCCTCGCCCTCTCAGGAAGCCTCTCGTGCACGTAGGGCATGCAGCTGGGGGCCACCAGGGGTGAGGCTTAGATTTTTCTTCTGTCCTCTCACCCAGGAACTCCTGGTGCTGGAGGACTGACCCCAGGCCCCCATCTCCTTGACCCGCGCCACTCCTGCCGAGTGTCACTCCTTGGCTGACCTTCCATGACACCTAAGATGCAGGCCAATGAATGAGTGTTTTCCATGCTGCACGTTTATGCCCTTCTGGCTCGTCCTCTGAAGCGAAGCAGCTAGGGGCAGATGCCGATCCTCTTCCAAAGCCTTGAGTCTCTAATGTGTTTAGCAAAGGGCTTTCCAAATCATCCTGGCCTGGCCAATGCTCATGTAGAGAATGAATATTACACGGGAATGTGGAGCAAAAGTCTTTGGCTGCATAGTTCACCACCCTCCAACGAGAGGATGGGGGTGTGGGTGGACACACTGGAGTGTCAGGATCAGAATGGAAACGGCCGAGTGCAGTGGGTGTGCCTGGGGAGGTGTGTGTTTGAAGTAGAGAGTGTCACTGAGAATAGGACCTGGGGGCTGGCACACACTTAGGGCATCCCTCACCAGAAAAGTGTGCTGTGTGGTCAGCAAAGATAAAGAGTGTGGTTACAACAGCGTGTGACAGCCTATGGCTCTCTCACCACTGCCAAGCAGAGAGACTTTATATGTGGAATCTTTAAGACATCCACAGTATTCCACACACAATATCCAGTGTGCCGCTGTAGATGGCTCACGCTGCTCCCCGACACCTGCGTGGCTCTGTGTCTGCAGGGGCGTCTGCCTCTCCACTGAAGGTCCTGTGCACCCCGGAGGGCATCCGGCTCCAGTGCTTCATGAAGTACTTCACAGAGGAAATGAAGGTCAACTGGTACCACAAGTGAGTACTAGGCAGCAGCCGTAGCCCAGCACAGGGCCGGGACGGGGCTGGGTGCCACGGCGTGGCCGGGACCTTCCCGATTTCAGTTCTGAGCCGTCGGGAGCCCTGGGCTAGGGTGGGGGCCGTCTGGCTGTGGGGAGGACCTGCAAAGGAGAAGGAGTGACTCCTGCGGTTGTGAGATTTTCCCCCTGCACCGGGCTGCTCCTGGTGTGCCTCACTGGGAGCGAGCAGGGAGGGAAGAGGGAGCAGCCCCTGGAGGCCAGGGTGCACATCCCCAGCAGCTCCATTAGGAACCCGGGGCCCAACATGCCAAACTGAAATCATGCAGAGGCCGCTCTCCTGCCACGCGAGCAGCATGGCCTCTGTCCCGCTTACCTGGGAGGGCCCCGGCACCGATAGAGCAACTGCGTGGAGCTGTCCCTCAGCCACCGGGGTCTGGCCCTTCAGATCTGAGCTGCAGGCTCCTACCTGAGACCAGGCAGGTGGCATCTAAGTCCCAGGGTTTCTGTGTTGGGATCACCATCCCGGACCCCACAGCTGCTGATGTGGGGACCTGAGGAGGGGCAGATGGAGCCAGTGCTGCTTTGCTGTCCCTCGTGACCCGAGAGAGGCCAGAGGGCAATGTCCATGGGCTGTGCTTCCAGGGTGTCCCATCTCTGTCCTGGGTGTCCATACTGTGCCTTTGGACATTGCATTTGCCAGAAGGCAAACATGGTCATAAACAGTATGATTAATTTTAAACAGTATCATTCTGTCCAGGTGGGTCTAGCTATGAGCAACTCCTAGTTTTAAAGCGCTACGTGTTCCTGTGTTTTTCTGTTGAGAGTTGGCATACTACAGCCTTGTCTCGGATGCTGGGCTTAGAAACGGAATAGTATGGCCCTCAGAGCTTGGTGCCTCGTGCTTGGAACTGGCGCTGCTGTGCTCTGGAGTGTGAGAGCCAGCACCGGCAGACTCCTTACAGACCCGTGCGGAGGAGCTTGGTGGAAAAGTGTATTGGAGGCAGGGGACTAACACTCGGGTACGCTTTGTGGTTTGTTTATAGGACTTATTTGTTAAGATGATGAATCTCTTTCCAGCTGAATCAAACCCCCGGAACCCAGGATCTATTACCTCTTCTCTGTTTCCTTCTGGTTTTTTTTAAATCAGAAATTGAACCCAGAGGTGCTTGACCACTGAGCTGCATTCCCAGCCTTTTTTTTTTTAAATTTGTTTATTCTGAGACAGGGTCTTGCTGAGTTTCTTAGGGCTTTGCTAAGTTGCTGAGGCTGGCTTTGCACTTGCAATCCTCCTGCCTCGGCCTCCCAGGCCTCCTCTTTTATGGCAGCGTGATTCATGGAAAGCTGTACACAGGTGCAGCTGTGCCCTGCATCTGGCCCTGGTGGGGCTGGTCATGGTGTCCATGCTGGACAGGCTGCGCCCCTTCAGCTTGTCTGGCTTGTCCGAGGGGTGTGCTCTGTGCTGGGTCTGGGGGTTTGGAGACCACACTCGCCCATACACACCTGCACGGGCACACACAGTTGTGTGGATGTGCGATGTCAGCCCTAGCTTGTGGCACTTGTGCCCAACACCTGACACATGGTTTCATGTGGTGCCCACAGATGCCCGGTGACTTGGGTATTGATACCCCATTTTAGAGATGAGGAAGTTCAGGCCTAATGAGAGAAATGTCCCTTGTTCAAGGCCACACAATTAGTAAGTGAGGAGCAGGGAGCTGAATGGAGTCTGCAGTTCCTACCAGGCATTCGTGAGTGACAGGGAGCCTCATGAGGGTGTTCGTCCCAGACAGTCAGGGCACAGTGCACAGGTCTGACCACCACCATGCAGCATGCAGGGAAGAGTCACTAGAGACACAGGGAGGCAGAAACACTGCAAATTCCCGACTTGTTAAAGGGGCATTATTTCTGCTTGCTCTTCTCCAAACAGGGTTTGTTAGACAATAAAACTGGCACTTCTTTAGCAGTTTTATAACCCAAGTATAACCTTTGGGCCTCAAGGTGTTATATAAACTGGAAAGGATGTACTTTTGGCTACATTTTACCATTGACTATTAAACAGCATTGAGCTGTGTGTTCATCTGCTCTGTGGTTGTAGTCCATCACTGAGATGCAAGGCTTGGCCATTAAAAGTAGATGCTCTACTTGGCTATTAAAAGAGCTATCAGGTGGCAACTGCAGACAGAGAGCACTGAGCAGGGCTACGGGGCCTGGGCTGTCCTTAGGAAGGCTTTGGTGGACCACCTGCAGACCCTGCCATCTGCAGAGAGATCGCCCAGGGGTCGTCTCGTGAGATTTTCCCACCCTTCCTGGCATGGGGCACTAATGAAAGAAAGGGAGATGTCTACTGTGCCTTGAATGACCACTCTGTGCCCGACGGTGGACCTGGTCCACTGCGCTCCTCCCTGTGAGGCTGGTGCTACCTCATCCCTGTTACTCCTGCAAGTGACAGGTCAGAGGCCTCCTCCTTGTCTGGAGCCATTCCCTGAGATCAGTGTGTGGGCCCAGGAGCTGCCTCCTGGCCTGGCCCCTGCAGCCCCCTGAACCCCATCCTGGGCTGCCGCCAGGGTGATAAGACACACCGTGAGTTCCAGGGCTGGCTCTCTGCAGAACCCCTACTTGGCCAAAGTTACTGCGGCCTCTGCTTGAAGCTGGTGGGTGGAGAGAGACCTGCGTCCTAGTGTGTGTCGCCCTGGAGTCTGCTTCCCTGTGCCCAGGACTGTGACTTCTGTGAATCTTTCCCTCACCCCCTAACTCCCAGTGACTGGGAGGTGGTCTCTGCAGGCCTGTCAAACAGGCTGGCCTCACAGTGTGGCCTAGGGGTCAAGCTGGAAGGCAGGGCTGGCACCTAGTCCTTGGTCAAGCTTGAAACCCCCTGTAGGTCCACAAAGCGGGGGCTCAGCGCCTCGGCCGTCTGTAAGCTGACAGCACGATGACACGGAGCGCAGCTGGCCCGGCTGTCCTCCTCGGAGCTCCTTCACCTTGTGGACTGAAGCTCTGTCCCCACGGAACACCGGCTCCCTGGCCCTCCCCCAGCCCCTGGCAGGCACCAGCCTACCTCTGTCCCAGGGCCTCCTCTGAGTGGGCCCCATGTGGCTGTCCCTGTGTCTGCCGTTTCACCCAGCTGGCGTCCTCGGGGTTCACTCAGGCTGTGCTGGGGTCGGAAGCTCCTTATCCATTTAGGGCTGAGTGAATCCCGCCATCTGTAGAGACCACCTCGGCTCATCCTTCTCTCAGGGGACATGGGTTGCACACATCTGGCTGTGTGTGCGGTGCTGCTGTGAGCTTGGTGCAGGTCTTTGGAGTGTACTCCCATAAGTGCAATTGCTGCGGCATATCAGAGTTTCATTTGCAGCTTTCTGAGGAGCTCATGCTGTATGAAGTATTTTGAAGTTGATCATGTGACAGGTGTATATTATATACTCATGCACCTTTAAAATTAAGTACAGTATAATTTCAGGAAGCCTCAGGTTTGAGTTACTGACGTTCTGGGTGAAACTGTAGTAGCCAGAACATCTCCAGGCCATTGGCATCAATGAGCAAGACCCCACCCCAGCGTACATAGTGTTGCCCCCAGCACTCTGCGTCGGACATGGAAAGTGAATCGAAGTGTTGCTGTGGCTTCTTTAAAGAGATGCCAAGATCTCGTCCAGCGAGCACATGCGGATAGGAGGCAGTGAGGAGATGGCCTGGCTGCAGATCTGTGAGCCCACCGAGAAGGACAAAGGCAAATACACTTTTGAGATTTTTGATGGCAAAGACAACCATCATCGCTCACTTGATCTCTCTGGACAAGGTAAGAGACCTGTGCATTATCTACCCGTGCCTGGTGCCCAGTGATCCCTTCAGATCCCACACACGGGAGATGTCCTGACCCTTCACCGAGTGTGTGACTTCATTCAGAGAAGATCTCTTCTGGGCAGTGCATTGCTCATTTGGTCATTGATCATTTCTGCTGCTCAAATCTGTAGTGGAACATCTGCAGATAGGAGGTGAGCTCTTCCACAGTTAGTAACGTGTGCACTGTTTCCTTGCAGCCTTCGATGAAGCCTTTGCGGAGTTCCAGCAACTCAAGTAAGACCCTCATACATGATTATTTTTATATCAGAGCGTGGTCTGGCTGGCTCAGGGCATTTTGCTATGTGAGGGAAGGTCTATGAACGCCCAGGTGATCCCGGGAATGTGCTGTTCAGGTGGTTCACTCTGTAGCGGGCAGCATTCTTCTAAACCAGAAACACATTTATGAGTCAGCTTTTCAGAGTTGTCACGACCCTGCTTACTTTACATGATAAAATTTCTGAAGTCATTGAAATCATGGTGACACATCAAACAGAACAACCTTTAAACAAATGATTGGGGGTTTCCGCATGCCTGTCTGAGTCTTAGAGATTCAAATGAGCGCTTGCTAGTCATGTGTCACATCTGCACAAGTAAGATAAACCCAAACCCACCAATTCAGAATCACTTTAAAAGTCTTCAATGTGATCTGGTGAATTTGGTGAAAGAAAGTAAGTTTCTCCACCTGGTGGGTCTGCCTGCGGCCTTACCTCTGCGACCCAGCGTCTGCTGGTGCTCCCCATCACAGAAAAGGCAGAGGAAGAGATCAGAAAAGTCACCTTTGGCCTTCGTGAGCAGAGGGTCCATATCCCTGGGTTCAGCCAACCGCGGTAAGAAGTACTTGGAAAGAGATTGCATGTGTGCCGACCACGCACAGACTTTTCTCATCATGATCCCTAAAATAATTCAGTGTAAGTGCGCCTACCAAGGGTCCACATGCATTAGGAGTTACAGGCAGTCTAGGGATGACTTAAAGGAAACCAGGTGCACTAGGTTCTATGCAGACACCAGTCCTCTTCATCTGAAGGGCTTGCGCACAGTGGGGTTTGGTGTCTTTGGGGACTGAGGGAGACTGCACAGAGGAGCAGGGGCATTCCCCTCCTGTGCTTGTGTGTGGTGCGTTTTGACAGCAGCATGTCTGTTCTCTCTCTCCTCCCCGTGGTGTTAGGGCTGCGGCTTTTGCAGAGAAGAGTAAGTACAAGTGGGATGATAACAGGACGGCACGTGACCTGGGTGCAAAGGGTGCACGTTTCCCGTGACTGACTTGGTGTGCAGACAATAAGCGGCCAGCGTTCCTGCCCCCATTCAAACATGTCCAGCCTCCATCTAGATTCGCTTTTCTTAACCTGGACCTTTCTCCTTCCTGTCTTCCACCCGCCTTTGCAAATCCTGCTCCCCATGCCACAACCCCTCTCCTCCTCCCGGGTATGGGTTGGCACTCTTCTGTCACCCTCGGACACACATCCCACATTTCCTCTGGAGCCTGTCGCCTGCCCCTCAGCAGGGTCTGCTATTCTGGCCTGCCTGCCCGTGGCCTGTGGTTCCTCTCCACCGTGCATGTATCCTTCTCTTCCCTGTCCCCTCCCACTTCCACCTTGGTGCCACGTGGTGCCAGGGAACGTGCTGTCAGTGCCTTCCCAACACAGTGGCTTCCTGTTGCAGATCGTGGCAAGGTGATCGGAGGCCTGCCTGATGTGGTGACCATAATGGAAGGCAAGGTGAGAGCAGGCTGCAGCGTGCAGAGCTGGGCCAGAGGGCCGCTACGCAGGGGTGTGCAACCCCATCCTCAGGGCAGAGGGCAGCCAAGCAGGGGTGTGCAACCCCATCCTCAGGGCAGGTGCTGCCTCCAGCTTGCTAGCTGTCGGAACACGCGTTCTCTGGGTGTGAAGAGGAACTGGTAAAGGATTCATTTCTGACATAGAGGAACGGTTGGGGCACCTGCTAGGAGATGCAGAGCTCGATGCCCACACGTTCTTGACCCCCCCAGGCCCCCTCCCAGCTGGCGCTCAGCCAACCACGCCTTTGGTTTCTGGTGAGCTGCCATGAAGCGGGCCCTCCTCTACCTGCTCTCCCAGGACTGTGAACGGGAAGGGCTGTCAGAGCGTGCAGCGGGGGTCCCAGGGCGTGCAGGGAGGGCTCTCTGAGCTGTGGGAAGGGAGAGGTCTCTGAGGTGAGCAGGGAGAGGTCTCTGAGGTGATCAGGGAGAGGTCTCTGAGGGTGTCCAGTGGGCTCTCTGAGTGAGCAGGGAGGGCTCTCATGGCTTGTGTGGTTCTCTCTGACGCTGTCTGGGGTGACTTGCTGCCCGGGTGTGGGACAGGCTTGCAGACTGGTCACTGTGGGGAGACGGCCTGACCTCCCTTTTCCCCTCTCCCCCCCTCCCCCCTTGTCCCCCTGAAGACCCTCAATCTGACCTGCACGGTGTTTGGAAACCCGGACCCTGAGGTGGTTTGGTTCAAGAACGACCTGGGCCTGGAGCTCAGTGAGCACTTCTCAGTGAAGGTGGAGCAGGCCAAGTACGTCAGCCTGACCATCAAGGGGGTGACCTCCGAGGACTCCGGGAAGTACAGCATCAACGTCAAGAACAAATACGGGGGAGAGAAGATCGACGTCACCGTCAGCGTGTACAAGCACGGGGAGAAGATCCCGGACGTCCCGCCGCCCCAGCAGGCCAGACCCAAGCTCATCCCAGCGTCCTCCTCTGCGGCAGCGGAATAGGGTCCCAGCCTAGGGTGGGCGGGAGGGGCTAGAGGTCACGGGGTGCCGTGTGCTGTGTGAGCGAGTGCCACCTGAGTGGGCTGCATGTGCGTCCAGAGCGGTCACGCGTTAGTTTCTGGTTTGGGCATTTGGTGATTGTCCTCATTGGCTTTTCCCAAGGCTGGACGGCTTCTGTGCTCGTGGGGCCAGGACACAGCTCTGTTCTCCTGGTTGTGGGTGGGGCCCAGAGCTCTCACGTCCCACTGTTCCCTGGCCAGCTTTCTCTTGCTCTCAACTAATAAAACTTTAAAAGTCGCCTTGTGTTTCTGAACTGATCTTCCTGACTCCACGTCCCCTCCTGACTTGACCAGGTCAGGATTTCCCTGCAGTGGCACGGCTACGTCCAGAGGAGAGCCAGGGATGTGGGCGCCCCTCCAGGAGGGCTCCACCTCACAGCTCCTCCCCTGGGGCTGGGCAGCCACCGCTGACATGGGCAGAGGGGCCCTGAGCGCCCAGGTCCCCGGGAGTGAGCCTGTGTGTGGGGCTGGAGAAGCTTCCTGGTGGCACCAGGTCCAGATGCCTCCGCGGGAGAGCACAACCCTGGACGGCTGCCTGTCCTGTTTCAGAGCTCATTAAGTGGGAAGGGAGGGCCACCCACAGGCCACTCACTGGAAAGACCCAGGACACCTGAGGGGGCAGAGACCCGGCCGACCTTGGGCCTCCTGAGAGGTTCCAAGGCTTCACGTGTGAGCTCTCCTTCCCTCGAAAACTTCCTTTCTGTTTTGGAAAGAGGCTGATTCCCCTGGCAGAAGTGACCCTACCCAGTGGTTCAGTTCTGTTTGCTTTATTTGGGGTGTTTTTTTTTATGTGGTGCTGGGGGTGGAACCCAGAGCCTCACACGTGCTAGGCAAGTGCTTTTGGCCGCCCCTGCAGGCCAGACCGAAGGTCATCCCAGCATCCACCTCGGCAACCGCTGAATAGGGGTCCCAGCCGGGGGTGGGCGGGAGGGGCTAGAGGTGTGGGGAGCCCTGTGCTGTGCGAGCCCCCGCTGAGCCCCGCCCGACCTTCTGTCTGCTGGATAGCAGGAAAGCGTCAACATGACGAGCCTTTTCTCTCTCGCTGTGTCGGCCAACACAGATCCACCGTTTTGGTTGTCTTTCCCTGAGGTTTTACTAGCCACCCACACGTCCTCAGGAAGCCACAGCCTGCCAGGAGGTCCCATAGCTGCAGAACCAGGGCCAGCAAGAATTTTGGGGTGTCATTTTTGCTTCTCTGTCAGGTGGGTGGCTGTGGCATTGAGTGGTGGCCAGCGGTCCTGGGAGCACCTTTGGTGAGGGTGGGCGTAGGCAGAATGTCCGGCACTTGACCTTTATTTTGTGACCAGCTTCACTTATTTTCCAAGTTGCAGTAGTCTTTTTGTTTAGCAATTGTGGTTTTTAGGAAAGAAGCAAACAAAGAAATGAGTACCTTAAACCACATCTTTAAAATTACAGGAGCAGTTTCAGGTTCAGAGAAAAATTGAGAGGAAAGCACACAGACTCTTCCTACACCCTGCCCCCATTCATGCAGAGCCTCCTGCCAAATTAAACCTCCACAGAGTTGTGCACGTGTGTGGGCTTGCACAGACATGCATGCCACCACAGGCCACCGGGCTCACCAGGGTCCACTCTCCGCCTGGTTCGTTTTCTGTTAATGTCATGCAGTGCCTGAGGCCTGGTGCCTTGGCTGACTTTGGAGGTTCCAGGGCGTCTGCTGATGGCTGTCATCCCGGCTGTGGTGAGGACTCGCGGTAGGTGGCATCACAGCAGCAGAGGTGCACAGAGGGGAGCTCGCGCCACCAAACAGAAACCAGAGCTAGCGAGGGGCTCCTTCCTAATAGCTTGCCTTTGGGGCCCTACGAGGACTGTGCTGTCCCTTTGAGGGCACACCGATGGCCTTGGTGCCTCCTCTAAGCCCCGCCTCTTCAATGCCGCATCCCTGCCACACTGGGCTCAATCTTCCAGTGCTGCACCCTGGGGACCCGTTAACCTACCCAGCCCCCGGGAGCAGGTGGGCAGGTGCCATGGCATGGGAGCCCCGGGGCCTGCACCGTCAGCCCCCACGCCTCCCCGACCACTGATCTCTCCACCAGCACCTTGGCTGATACCTTCAACGTTTCCTGAGGAAACCGCCTTTTGTTCCGAGTGCTCCGAGCCACCCTGAGGCTGTACAGACGAGGCAGAGGCCCGCAGCCCCGGGACAGGCTCCGGTCGCCTCCCGCTTTCCCAGGCTCTGGCACGGCTGAGAGCCGGGAGTGTGGTGGCCCTCTCCTCCCTTCCTCCGAGGAGTGGGCCGGTGTGGCTTGTCCTCTACTCCAGGGTGTGGGGTGTTCTTCCATCGTGTCGGGCGCCCGTCTCTGTCAACCTTCACGACTTGCTGAGGTGGTGTCCTCTGCTCTTGCCCATCTCTACTGTGGCCCGAGCCCAGCCCTCCCCTTCTGCACGTACTAATTGAAATTCTCTCCCAAGTAAGGCTCGCCTCCTCTCCTTCATTTGCTCGTTCATGGGATCTGTGCTGTGCACCGGCTCGGAGTCCACACAGCCCTCTGTCCTGTCCTTCACATTGCTCCAGCTCGGCCACGTGCCCTTTCAGTGTAGCCTGTGTGCTCCCGGCTTGGTTTGCCGAGTGGCCCCAACCTCTGGTACCATGCGACACCAGGGTCATCTTGTGCCGTCTCTGCTCCAGCCTGGAGTCTTCTCCCAGGGCCCGTGGTTGGAGAGTGGGGTTAGAAACCCAGACGGGTGGAGGGTCCTCCGGTGTGTCACACACCTTCACCCCACTGCACTGGAGTAAGGGGAGGACGAGTGAGGGGGAGACTGCTCTGATGGCCAGTCGCCCCTCAGAGGCCGGTGGGAAGAGCCAAGGACCTGGGGAGGATGTCTAGGCCGTCCACTAGCTTCCTGTGTGGCTGGGACCGTGGCCGAGAGCGGTGCTGGAGTCAGGAGGTGGGAGGTCGGGCCGCCCGACCTCCCTGGTTTCCCTCTCTGTCGGCCTCACATGGTGGCCAGGAGCTGTGCACGGGCCACCACACCAGGCAAGGAACAGTGGGGAAGTGCAGAGAGCCCTTCTGGGCCGCTGATCTTGGGCGGGACAGAATGGGCTCTCCCAGGACCCCAGGAGAGCCTCTGCCCAGGAGCCGTGCTCTGCCTTCTGGTCGGTAACGCTGTGGCCCACGCTTCCTAAGGGCAGAGGACGTGGGGCGGTCTCCCGTCACCATGGTGCAGCCATGGAATCCAGGGAGCTCAGGCTTGGCACTGTGCACCATGACCACACCCCAGTCTCCCCAGTGGTCACTATCGTCCTTCACCACCCGTCTGCGGGAGTCCAGGCCAGGGGAATCAGCCCTGTGATGTCACCACTTTACTTTGCAAAAAGAAGTTTGTCTTTAATCCACTGATGATTTTGAAGGCAAGAAGACAGTGACTCAAGGCCAGCCTCAGCAACTTAAGAGAGACCCTGTCTCAAAATCAAAATCAAAAGGAGCTGGGGTACAGCTCCGTGGCAGAGTGCCCTGGGCTCCATCCCCTACCCCCGGAAGCCCAGGGTGAACGATGCCACTTGTGATGAGGATGACACCCTCAGAGGGCTCGGTGGTAGCCGGAGTGAACTTGGGTCCTGTGACCTTGAAATGGGGCACCGGGGCTTTGTACCCGAGCAGCTGCCTGCCGAAGCGTCCATCAGTGCCACAGGAGGTGCGGGTCCAGGCAGCTCTGCCGTGGGCCGTCTCACTCCAGGAGCCTGGAAAGGGACTTCTCCCGCTGCTCGATTCTTAGCCGAAATCCCAGATACCAGGCCCCGGGGCCAGGGCCATGTGTGGCCAGCGTCCCCGGTGTTCTCAGGCGAGATGGCCCCACCATGCGGCAGGCTCCAGGCAGCACCCACCACATCAACACAGGCGGCTTCTCTCTTGATTGCTTAGAAAGCTTTTCTTCACCAGCACTTTCTTTCTTTTAATTATTCTTCTTTGTGATTTCATTAAATTTAAGCCATTCTTTATGGAATCTCCCATTTTGTCCACCGAATTTATTTCTTAAATTTCATCTCAATTGACAAAATGGTTGCATATGTGGATGGTGCAATGTTCTCATGCCTGTTTACAACCTGGAGTTGTCACACCGGAGCCACCAACGTATCTGTGGCTTCACATACTTGCTTCTCTTTAGTGGTGAGAAGTGCAGACTCCACTCGGTATCGTGAAGTGCAAGGTGCACTTCTGTATGGCTGTTGCTCCTCTTGCATGGGTCGTAGCCTCCTGTCTTTGGTCAGCCCCCGCCCCTCCCTGCCAGCCCCAGGTGGACACGGTCGCTCTTCCTGGGGCTCGCTGCTCGACACTCCACCGGGGGACGCCCATCCTGGTCCTGCAGCTGCAGGTTCCCCAGGTCACCTCGAAGAGCAGCACCCCCCCTCTGAGGTCGGGCTTCCCATCGCGGGCACCACCTTGTCCTTGAGACGATAGCCTGTCCTCTCAGGGTGGCCACTGCCTGGTGCTGGGTGCCCTGCTACCTGGGCTTCGTGCCCTTGGGAATCATGCTCAGTGGTGGGGCCACGGCATCCTGTGGCACCCCCGTCAGTGTCCTGAGGAGCCTCTGCAGCTCCCCGCGGCCCCACTGGGCACGTGCCCTCTGCCTGCCCTCTGTGTCTTTGTGACAGTCGCCTGGGGTCGATTGGCCCTTCCCTGACGGTCACAGTGAGCAGCCCTGTGAGGACCTTTGGCCGTCTCTGTTCTCTGACAAGTGTTCATTTGGGCCCTGGGCCCATTTTGGGGCATTTTGAGCTATTGTGCCGTGGAGTTGTGCCCTGGCGTGTCTGTGTCTGGGCATTAGTTCTTGCCCTGCATGGGGGTCACTAGGTTTTCCAACCCCTCTTCTGACTCCATCTGTGTTCACGTTTGCCGCCTGTCTCGGGGTGTGTCCACGGAATCTGTGCAGACCGAGTCCTGGGGCGTTCCCTGCAGCCTCCTGGAGTTTCCAGGTGGGGCCTTCCATCCCACTCCCTGATCCCTGTTGAGAGACTTTTCCCTGCGGTGGAGGTGAGCCTCCAGTTCCACTCCTGGGCTGTGGACTCGCAGTTTCCAGCAGCATTTGGAAGAGACGATTCCAACTTCCTCCTGTGTCTTTGGCAACTTTGTCAGAAGTCAGGGCCGTGACCGCAGGTCCAGGTCTGCCCTCTGCCCTGGGCGGCTGTCCCTGTCTAGCTTGGTGAAGTGTCACATGGTGTCAGGGTCTCTCCCACACCACTTGCACGTGGCCTTAGAGCCACGAGGAAGATTCTCTTTCTGTCTCTGCAGTTCACTGGAAAAGCAGGGCAGTTGGGTGCCCCTCAGTGGTGCAGTGCCGGCCCAGCGTGCACGAGGCCCTGGGTTCTATCCCCAGGGCAGGGGGAAAAAAGAAAAGGCTGTTGGTAAGTTGGGGTTGTGTCTCACTTCTTTCAAAATTGCTTTCCCCCCAGCAGTTCAAAATGGAATTTTGGATACATCAGAGGCCATAATTACAACAAGACTTGTCAAATGTATAAGTACACGACCTCCGTTCAAATCAAATCACAGTTAACCCCAGGGTTCTGCATGAAGAGAGTCGCCAATGCCGGTGACACCCAGCCTGACACTTGGTGCAGGAGCCCCCACAGACACACTCACGGCCATGTGGCTTTGCACAGCCTGGCGCCCTCTGTGCATTGGCCCGCCAGACTCACAAGCTCTGAAATGCCCATGGGCCCCTGGCTGCTGCGCCCTGCACCGTGTGGGCCTTGGTGGGTCAGCGGGATGTCGGCCAGTCACAGGTGGGGGACCCCTGAACTTCTGAGCCGGTCAAGCTGAGAGGAGGGGCTGCCCAGGAAATGTCTTTTCAAGTGTCTGCGTCCCGTGTGCGGCCTCGACGCCCAGCTCGCTTGTTAGAAAAGCTCTCCTTTAAGGCTCCCAGCCTGAGCCTCCCAGCGGTCTGCAGCTAGCACAGTCAGCCTGGTGCACCCCGGGGCGCTCCGGGGCTCAGTGTGCCCCCTACCCAGCCTCAGTCCTTTCCTAGGACCTGTCCTCTTGGTTTCTTTCTGTCCTGGCATGTGACCCATGGAGTTGGAAGTTTCAGCCTTTTAAAGTTTTTAAAGGCCTGGCCTGCGGTCATGGTCCTGGGGGACCACTAGATGGCGCTCATGCAACAGACACGGGGGGGGGGGGGCATGCACAGGCCAGCTGGTCCCCTTGTGCAAAGGCGTCACTTAGGGAGTGAAGATGGGCTGAAGGCAGAAGGCTCCACCCCAGTGACAAGGGCGGGCTGGCCAATGTCCGTTTCCAGGAACTAGCAGGCCATTTTGAAGGCAGATAGAGCTTCTGAATTGTCCGGTGATTTGCACCTGGAGGAGGAAACACACCTGGTGAGGTGCAGGGCTCTGACTGCCTCAGCGCAGCCATGAAAGCGTGATCTACCTGGACAGCAGGTGTGGGGCGTGGATTCTGCACCCCGTCAGGGAGTGTGTGAAAGGCAGCAGGTTCCCTTGTTTGTCAGAGCCATAAATCAGGGCACTGACATTCCCCCTGGAGCGCAAGACGGCTGCGAGCTGTCACAGCAGGGCCTGACCAGGACCCCGGTCCCTGTCGTCCTCCGACACTTTCTCTGCCCTTGTTCTGCTTCTTGATTTTATAGGACTCTCCTGGGCATCTGGGCGGAGCTGGGCCTGCAGGCGTTGGATTTCACGGTGACTAAACATGATTAACTTTTGTCATCTTTGCTTTTCTGTTTTAATTGACTCTGTGAGGTTTAGTTAGTGATGAACGGGATGAAAGCTTACTCATGATAGTCTCATTTTTCACTGGCTTAACGTGGATTAATGTCTTATTTAGATCTTACCCGTGGAAACATGACCGTATTTTATAAACAAAGGGAGCATCTTACAGAGGCACACTGGAGGAGGACGTTGGAGGAGGGTATGGAAAGAGTAGATGGCACTTGACACCGGGCAGAGAATCGGATCCCTTTGCTCTGGACCCCAGCAGAGTGCGCAGTGGCCTTGGGCTCCCTTTGTGGCTTCACTCCCCCAGCCCTGACTTTCTGCTTTGGCGCTCTTGAGAGTCCGCTGCTTCCCCAGCAGGACTGCGCCTGTGCTTGGCCGAGTTGCTGAGAACTGGGACCTGGAGGAGAGTGGGGGGGATTCCAGATCCACAGCCTTGACACCCGCGTCCTTTCCTGTGCCTCCATTTCCTGTGGCACCAGCATCCTCAGGCTCGGTGGTGTCTGTGTGTGCTCCTGGGTCCCCTGGCCACAGCGGGGCCTCCTCCCGGCCCTCCAGGCTCAGCCTGTCTTGGCCTCGGGCTTTCCCATGATTCCCTCCTGCAGGCTCTCGGATGCTCACTTCTCATTTAGGATCAGGTTCTTTCTCAGGTTCTTCTTGTGAGAGATAGAAAGTCCAGTGGTCATTTTCAGAATGCACTATTTAGCCTTAAAAAATCGGCTAAAATTGGGATGTAGGAAAGGCAGCACATGGGAAATAGCAGAATGGAAAGCACCTCAGCCTACGGATGTGGCAGATCCAAAGTCCACCACCTGAGCAGCCCCTGGACAAGCAGGTAGGGGAAGGGGTGGTCTGACCAACAAAGAGAATCTCTCTGTTAAGAAAGAGTAACTTAGAAGAGGAAGTAGGAGCTGCATACATGTCAGAATGCATGCACCCCAGGAAGGCTTTCCCGCCACCAGAGAACAGAGGGAGGGGGCATAACTGAAGGGGTACTTCTTAAATAACCCAATTAGCCAATTGTGTAGATTGTAATCCCGAGTTCTTCCTGTCAGGTCAGGGGCACTCAGGGATAAGAGCCGGTGGACGCCCACCCGGTGTCCTTGCTCTCCAGGCCTTGTTTGGGAGCACACCCTCTGCAGAAGTCCCTGGCCTTGCCTGGCTATTGCAAGCACCTGTCTAATTCCTCATGACACCCGGCACACCCAACAGCCTCAGGTCTGTCTTTTTCTGATGACTGTAAACACAGAACCACAGTTCCTGGCCTCGATGAGCTGAATGTGGCTGTGCTGACCAGAGGTGGGCGCCAGGGAATGGGCACTGCTCCCCTTCCTGCCTTCTGAGCCATGTCCAGGCTCCTGCCCAGGCAGCCTGCAGGAATCTGAGGTCCACTGGGGAAGTCCTGGATCCATAGTGCCCACTGCAACAGCAGACAGCCTGCTCTTTCTTCCTTTGGCATTCTTCACAGGTCCTAGTCAGACTGTTGGGAACTCATCCGTAAAACTGTGAAGGGAGAGGGCAGCTGGTCCCCAAGCTCCCAGGCAGAGGGCAAGCATCTCCAGGGCTCACCCGCAGCCTCAGGAAGCAATCTCAGGCCCGTGTAGCACAGAGGAGCCCAGCAAGGCAGGAAGGGCATCTCCAGCAGGTGCAGAGGGAGGCCAGTTGGGGCATGAGGAAAGCGGGGTCAGCTCATGGGGTATGCACAGGTTAGAATCCAGTAGCAAAGTAAGACTAAGACTTTCCAGGGTTCTGGTGCCAAGGAGCGTGCAGCTCCCTGTAGGTGCAGAATCCTGCTGAGGCCCAGGCAGGGCCTGTGGCTTAGAGGGAGCGGGTCCTGGTTGTGCAAGCCCAGGGAGGCTGCTTTGAAGGGTTGGGGGACCTGCCGGATAAGGTGCAGACCCTCCCTGCCACCCAAGGATGGCATCTCCGCCAGAGTGATTGTTTCAAGGTGCTCCACATTTTTTCTTGAACACAGAAGTTCCAGGCATATGTCTCCACATTTCCCCTTCTAAAGATTAAGAGAAAGAAACAGAAAATGAAAAGAGAGACGAGTTCTTCTGTTCATCCCTCTGCTAGGCAACCTGAGTCAGCAATGGAGACCTCCCAATGAAGCCAGATTTAAAGTTAGGTAGCCAGTGTAGTTAGGTAAATCGGGTCTAATACCGAGTGAAATCTAAAATGGAGGCCATGCTGGGAATGACTCAGGGAAAACAGGACAACTCATGGAATGTTAATGAAGTCCTGAAGAGGCCCTAGGCCAAAGTCCACCTGGAAGAAGTATTAATGAATAGCCCCCAGCAGATTTGGAGATAGCCCATCACAAAGGAGTGATAATGAAGTCCTTCCTGCTCAGACCACTTCTTTGGCCCACCTGTGTCCCACCCCTCAGGCCTTCCCACCTACATTCCATCACTGAAAGAACTATAAAAAGGGGAGACAACTGCACTTCCACGGATTCCACCTCCTGGGTCCCCTTCTTCCTCCGGGAGAAGTCTTTTCTTCTGTCCTTTAATAAATTTCTAATCTCTACTCTGGCCTTGCCTCGGCGTGCTTCTTTGGTGTTATTCTTCAACATCGGGGAAGCAAGAACTCGTCACCGGTCAACAGCGGTAACACCACCGGGCCCCAGCCACCTGCTTGCAGACTTTAGAAGTGTCCTTTCTCTGGCCAAGTGGTGCAGCCTCTGCTTCATCCCACCGCTGCCCAGGGCAGTGAGACCAGGCAGCATGGCTCTGCTGGCCCACTGAGCCCTCCGGTGCATGCTCAGCTGCTCACAGGGTGTTAGAGGAGAGCAGAGGTCAGGGAGGATGTGTTTCTTTCAGCAGGAATCCGCTTCATCAGCCGGGGAAATGGTGCTTGAACGGGCAACCTGAGATAACGCAGTTCGGTACCCACGTAAGTTTCATTCAGAATTACCCACGAGCAGAGGATTTACCAAGCATGATGACGAGTACGAACGAGGTCACAGGTCTCCTTGTTCATACAAAGCTGTTTCCCTGTCATCTTCAAGCACTATTACATCAGGCAGTGAGCCTGTGGCTTCTTTGTGCCACGGCTCCCCCAGGGCAGAATGCGGTGCTGCTCCCTGCTGCACCTCTGCTCTGAGAGTCATGCAGCAAGAACCAGCAAGGGCATATTCTGTTCACCTCCAACAGAGCTCGCAGCAGGTGCTCCGTGGCTGTCCCGCAACGTGGGACCACCGAGCTAGCCAGGGGAGTCTCTGCTGGGCACTCTGGGCTGGTCCACTTTGCATTGCTAGAGGGAGCTGAGGAAGCACCAGGTCAGGAGCTTTGAAACTCAGCCCTGCACACATCAAAGGGAACATAGTTGTATAAGTTGTAATCTGTCAACCAGACTCAACTGGTTGTCTGTCTGTGCATAACCAATTCAAGGACAATTTAAAAGCTGATGGTGGTGACTTCTGGACGGGTCACCATCCTCTGTGGGTTTTCTCCTCTCTCCTTTCCAGGCACTGTGTACTGTGCTGCTTCTGTTTGTAATGTAAAACCTAAGACAGAACGCTTTAGGAAACTGTGGATAAAGGGCACACACACACACGTGTGCACACACCCTTGGATTCTGGATGCAGCTCAACCTCCTTCCCTCCCCTCTCCTTCCTTGCATCCAGAATTGCCACCGAGGGCCCAAGGCTGAGCAGAACTCCCTTAGAGCTCTGGTTCTTAACTACCTGTGTAGTTCCACCTGCTCCTGTTGAGAAACAACTGGCCTATTTCCAATTTTTGATGTCGTAACCAGTATTAAATGAACGTCCTTATTGCTGACTTTTGTGCATTTATGAGCCTTTCCTAGGGTACAGATGCAGAAGCAGGAGGAGCCACATGCCATCGAGAGTCTGGGCACTGCCAGGCTGCTCTCTGCAAGAGCTGTTACACTCATGCTGCAGCTAGCTGAGTGTGGCGTTCCCGTTGCTCTGCGTTCTTGTGCACACCTGTCCGGATGGCGCACGGCCTCGGCTGCAGGATGGTGTGTAGTTGGAGACAGTTCCCTCTGGGGTTGGTTCTGATGGCTTGCAGATCCACTTTGGTTTTTTCAGCTGACAACTGCGTGGCTTACAAATGCCCAGTTCCTTTCTTTCTTTACGGTTCTCATGAGCTTTACTTTTCTTATTGGGTCTGCAAGCTCCACCCTGGGGACCCTCTGAGTAGGCACTGGTGTAGGAGGTGGCAAGTGCACTGGGCACTGTTTCTAGGTCCGCAGGTGCTTTTGTGGACACCACGTGAGGGTTAGTGAAGCCCCTTCCCACTCCTCCTTGCTGGCATGGCTGGTGTTTGATTTCACGTCACAGAATTCTTCGGTGTTCATCAGGTCTGTTCGGTGCTCGTTAGCAGGTTGAATCAAACACAATGCCTTCTAGGGTTCAGCTGTCCTTGAAGTCTGGGTCATTTACAAATAACTGTTGCTGGGTTATTTGCAGCTGTGTAATTGGGGACATTGCACTGGTGTTCCTGTGACCAGCCCTGTCACTGCTCCTGGTCTGGGTGTCAACCAAAGTCTGGCAGAAATCTCCTGTGGCGTCCTCTGGATCCGGTGCTCTTTGGGATCTGCCCTACAGTATCACAGGTTGATTGTGCCCTTCTGTGAATTCTGAGGCGACCAGAGCAGTGTAGTCTTACTTTCAGGTTCATTTTGTGCACACATGGCAGGCTCACTACGGCGGAGTCCTGCAGCCTGTCTTGTGACTTAAACCCCCTGTTGTTGCCAGAGTCGGACCCCCACGTCCATTGAGTCTGTGCTGCACTCTTCAGTCGACGGCGAGGGCCTTGGGTTCTGCTGTGCACGGCTCAGGCGCAGCCTGTTTCTGACGGCCTCCTCGAGGTCTCCGCTCACAAGTTCCTGCTCTATTTTGCCGTGGTAACTCTGCTGCCCTCTCCCTCAGGGATGGACGCCTAGTTCATTACTCTCCAATCTGTTTCCCTCACTGAGGCGGGCGTCAGACACACTTTCCACCCACCTGCTGTAGCTCCCTCCTGTGCCCTGGGGCCTGGCCGGTCCCCACCGCGGGCTGGGGCTGTCGCTCCCAGTGGCTGGCAGTTTGCCAGGGCCCAGCATGGCAGCTCAGGTAGGATTCTCACTCCCTGCAGGCCTGAGCCTTAGAGAGTGCCTGTGCACTGGAGCAGCGACACGGAGGGAAGCCCCGCCCGCACCCTGGCTGCTCCCCAGTCCAGACCCCCACCAGAGCATGGCGTCTCTCAGTCAGCCGCGGCCACACGTCTCCCGGGGCCCACAGCTGATGGACCAGGGGCTGCTGCGGGGCTGCGCATGTGCCCACTGTTTCCACAGCTCCCCCTTCCCCCAGGTGGGATGCAGCTGGACTCACGCTGCACCTGCCCCCTCAGATTGGCGGGTCTCACTTCCCCTGCACCCAGGCTCCTCCTGGTCCTCGCCGTTGGCGAGTGGGTCTCTATTGCTGACAGTGCCTCCGTCTGCGTGTGCCACCCCCCGCTGAGGGCACCTGGCAGCGAGTGTGCCTGGCAGTTATGGGAAGCCGCTCTCCACATCAGTGGTTTCCCTTGCTCCTTGTTACCCCTGTCGATAGGCCACTTCTCTGTTGTGACCGCTGCCCTTCCAAGGGCCGCCCGGTTCCCAAGGCCGGGGTGTTCTCTAGGAAGCAGAGCTGGAGTTCTGTAAGGACATGTGATTCCCAGGAGCCTGGAACCCTCTTCACAGGTGATCCACGTGTCTTCTTGCACAGTCCAGGCCAAGCCCTCGAGGGCTTCTGGTCTCCTGCCACCTGACCACCCAGCTCCCCGCTGGCCTTCCTAAAGCAGAGCCTCCATAGGGACCCCTTCCAAAGCCTTCCAGTGACTCCCTGTTGCCTACAGACGGAGTCTAATCCAGTCCACCTTCCCTGAACCACTTCTTTATTTAAAATATTAATTAATTAATACATTTGTTCTAATTTGTTATACATGATAGCAGAACGCATTTCAGTTCACAGTACACATAAGGAGCACACTTTCTCATGTCTCTGGTTGTTCAAAACATAGAGTCCCACCATTCCTGTCTCCAAGCATGTACCTAGGGTAAGGATGTCCATCCCATCCCACCGTCTTTCCCGCCCCGTGCCCCTCCCTCCCCTTTGCCCTATCCATGGAGACATTCCTCCTCCCCCCTCCATTATGGATCAGCATCCACTGGTCAGAGAGAATGCCCAGCCCTTGGTTTTGGGATTGGTAACTTCACTTAGCATGGTATTCTCCAGCTCCATCCACTTACCTGCAAATGTAGAACAGAGGTTGAATCACACAGGTCACTTGCTGAGTGCTTAGATGGATTGAAAACTGAGGTCCTGCAGTGCCTGGTGTCCCAGGAACTGCTGCCACTTGGAGTCATGTGACAGTTTTGGTCATTCAGATGGATTTCTGCAGCTGCCTCCTCAGGATCGAACCCTGTCTTGAACCACCTGCCATCTCTGCCCGTGGCGAGCTTGGTTGCATTGCCACATCTTTTTTGAACATTTAGTGAGTGTGTTTGCCAGACACATTGGTATTTATTATGTACGTGAAAACACCGCTACTCAAAAGGACCCACGTCATAAGAGACTTCTTCGAGTTTCTCATCTTGACTATAGGGGCTTTCAGATTCTCCCCATCTAGGACAGTGACATCTAGG
Organism: Urocitellus parryii; assembly: GCF_045843805.1. Classification (NCBI taxonomy): domain Eukaryota; kingdom Metazoa; phylum Chordata; class Mammalia; order Rodentia; family Sciuridae; genus Urocitellus; species Urocitellus parryii. The sequence continues at coordinate 65,911,022 of NC_135544.1, read as the reverse complement.
GTCGTGGCATTAGTGAAAGCATCACACAGCGTGCTCCATGACTGAGGTACGCACCTCACCTGTCACGGTCAAGACCCTATCGTCATCCCGTCATGCTGACACTATTCTCTCCGAGATGTGAGTTTGCCCTGTGTCTTCCACCTCACGCCGTCAGAACCCCCGAACAGAGTGATGGAACAAGTTAGAATAAATCGACCTGAGTTGGACACCCATGTGCCTGTGGCAGAGCCTCTGCTTCTGAGCCTGTCTCCCAGAAACAGGAGGACTCCAGAGGCCTGCGTAAACAAGGACGCTCATTCTTAGTGACCAAGAGAGCCCTGGTGGGCGGTAGGTGCTCACGAGGAAGGGTGGAGGTGCTCACTGGGAAGGTCAGAGGTGCTCACGAGGAAGGGCGGAGGTGCGGGGTGATGCCAGGCAGCCCTGGAGCGAGTATTGACCCAGGGCACTGACCTCAGTGGGTTCTGCACAGCGCTGAGAGTGAGACGGATCAAGGATAGAGACATGAGCCTGTTTCTGTAACGCAGACACTCACCATGAAGGTCGTGCAGCGAGGATGGACGTGGGCATGCTCAGGATCACGTTAGTGGGGGAGTCGTGCCTGCCCCTTGCCGGTGGCCTGGGCGTCTGCAGGATAGGGGTGGTGGTGATGGTGAGGAGGCCAGCCGGGGAGCATGCGTAGGAAGGTACTGCACATGTAATGTGAATCCTGAGCAAAAAGCTGCGTGTGGGCCACAGGGATTCAGACCTAGAAAGACAAGATCAGTCTGTTAGAGTGAAAGCAAACTTGCTGCACGGTGTCACAGTAGGACTGGGCTGTGTTGACAGGAAAAGGAACAGGACGTGGTTATAGCTCAGTGGTAGAGCGCTTGCCTAGCACGTGTGAGGCACTGGGTTCCATCCTCAGCACCACATTAAAAAACAAAAACAAAACCAAGAAACAAAACAAAAACAACAACAAAACCCACAAAGTGATCCTGTCCATCTACAATTACAAATGTTTTTTAAAAAATTAAAGGAAGAAAACCCCGTGCATGCAGACAGGTGGGAGATGCCCCGTGCCCCAGGTCCCTGCTGCGAGGATAAGCTGCACTTCATTGTCCTTGTTCATCCTGCAGAAATCATCTAGCAAACAAGGAAAGGAGAGCAAACAAGCAGAGGCCAAACGCTGTTGTAAGGAGCACAGTGGGCAGGAGAGGGGTCAAGGTGAGGGACGGGCCTGTGGCTGCAGGAGGAAGGCCGCGGGGCCCTTTCCTGGCCTCTCCCTCTATGAACATGCACCTTTCTGCTCTGACACACCAGCTGGCCTCAGTGTATCCACTCCTGAATTTATGCTCTTTTTGGAGCATGGGGCTGAGCACAGTCTCTAAGCCAGAAATCACGATTCACAGGTGGGACAGATGACAGCCACAAATCACCTCCTGTGACTTGCAAGCCATAATGTCAGCCAGATTTAAACAGAATCACATCTGTTACTTACAGAAATCACCATGAATCAACTCTCGAAAATTTTGAAGACATTCTGAACCATACCACTACTTTTCAGATTTATAGACTAGGTTTGCAATGAAATATTGAAATACAGTGCTGGGGAGCTGGGTTAATGAAGGAAAGGAAGGTTTTTAAAAATCCAGTTGAACACCATGGATTGAGCCCCCACTCTGTGCGAGACACATGCTGTGTGTGCAGGAAACGCGTGAGCCGTTCTCCTCCCAGTCCAGGGCGAGGCGGACCTGAGAGCCGCGTCCTTGTTGCTGGGATTTGGAAGGATGAGCCCACTTTCCCACGGGGAGGGCGACGAGGAGATCAGATCCTTGGCTCTGCCGCAGCCTCAGCCGCACTGGGACCACCTGACCGCCCAGCTCTCCCAGGGTGGCCCTTCCTCAGTGACCCCTTCCCAGGCCGTCTCTGTGCACACGCACTGGGGATCTCCTCACCGTCCCCATCAGTTAGCAAAGTGTGCTGCTGTTACCTGTGGGGTGGAGCCAGGGGCAGTGGAGTCTGGCACTTTCCAGGTGTAGATAAAAGTGAGTGTGGCTCTGACCTGTGTCTCCCGTTGGCCTTCTTCAGGGGCAGATCTCTAGCTCCAAGGGCCCTGCTCTCGGTGCTTCCTCTGCTGACCCTGGAGGAGCAGAGGCAGTCGCCTGGCGCCCCCTCTTACCTCCCACACGTGCCGGACGCTAGGCAGACACAGGCCCCTGGAAACTTCTGGAGCCCTTTTCTTCCTGGTTCCCGTCCTTCCTCCCCTTTCCTCCCGGCCTTTCCCGAGGCCAGGCCTCTGGTCTGCTTCGACTCCTCCCTTGGTCAGAAGGACTTCCTGCACTTGGGACCCTTCCTCCTTGGGATGTGAGTGAGCCTCTGGGAGGAACCCGGAGCAGCCGGGGCTCAGGTCACAGACTGCCGCCCGTCTCCCTGGGTCTAAGACCTGGCTCCGCGGGTCTCAGCCGTAGTCCCACTTCAGGGCAAAGGCAGATCCGGAGCCTTTCGCTCCAGCACGGCCCAAGTGGAAGCCTTCACCCTGCGTTCCTGCATGTCCATGTGAGTGTGACTCTGTGGTAGCTGACCCTGAGTCTCCTCAGATACGCAGGTGCGTCCTCACTGCGGAATAGCCACCTCTGTCCCAACCTGGAGTCCGTCCCTCTTCACCTGTGGCAGGCGTCAAGTCTCAGAGACAGGACGAGCAGCTGCCCTGCCCTCGGCCAGCCCTGCTCAGCTCAGAGGGACGCAGACAGGCCTCTGCAGGCCCTGCAGCAAGCAGCAGCCTCCTAGGTGCCTCCGACACCAAGGCCAAAGAGCTTGAAAGTCCCAGATCACATTACCGTCTGGATTCACTTAGGGACAGCCCACCAGGCCCACGGAAACTCACAGCAGGGGCCCTGTGGGCACTGGGTGTGCGGGAAATCCCACCCAGTTCATTCAGACATTCCACATTTACAACCCAAAAGTGCAATCGACTCTCCTAATTTACACCAGTTCTGTTTTTGACATTTCTCACTTGAAATTGTGGACATTTTCCTGCACTGCTCTGCTTTTCAAAGAACCAGAGATGCTGCTGTTGTCTTGGTGCCTTCCAGGTCGTGCACACCTGCTTCTATGGCAGGGCTGTGTTCTCTCTGCATTCTTTATTGTTGTTACTTCTTTTTTGTTTTCTAATGGTGAATGCTGAAAATACCTTGTGTTTCCCATGGTTGGTAGTAAAATGTTCTAGACGACTAGTATTCACAGAATCACAATTTTGTCCAGATAGCCCTCACACCTGCTTCCATGGACCCAGGGTTGCCTTTCTTGAGGACCCTCTCGCTGGCTGCCGTGGTGAGTTAGGTGCTGCTTCTCCAGGGAGCACGCAGGCTGGGCCCAGGCGTGGCCAGGTGTTCAGAGGTGGTGCTGGGAGGAGAGGCAGTTCAGACACAGACGGCCTTCACATGTGCAGATGGTCATTATTATGGTGACTTTCTCCATGACAGTGATTGTAGGACCAATGACAAAAGATTATTCGATTATTTAATGTTCAAAAAGTCCTTCATATTCGGGCTGGGACCTCAGGGGCTGGACTGTTAAAGCGAGTGTCCAAGGAAACTCACAGGTGCTACCTATCACTAATGTCCACTGAGCAGAGCAAAGAGCCAGAAGCCAGAGCAGAGCACACAGCGTCTGTGCTGGTCAGACTCAGTGCAGGACACCAGCACTGATGGCTTGGGCCTGGTGGGCAAAGGGCAGCTGCTGACACAGCGTCCCTTAGCTTTCCTTCCTCTCTGGTGACCTGCTGTGGACTGGCTGCATTCTTCAGAGCAGTTCACAGGTCGCAGCCTGGTTTCAATAACCAATCAGACCACGGAGCTGCTGCCAGGGCACTGCCGAGTCAGTGACCCCCACAGAGCAAGCCGGCAGACAGCCGTGGTCTTGCGATGTGTGCACCACTGGAGAGCCATGCAGGGCCCTAGGCCGGGTGTCCAGGTTCCTATGGGCGCCTGAAGCAGGTGACCTGGTGACACGTCCTGCCCCGTGGGAGTCAGGATCAGTATCAGACACATCCCGAGTTTTGGGTCTTTGAGTGGCAAGTCCCAGCCAGCAAGCATCCTAGCCTACCTTCCCATTCTGGGGTTCAGGGCATTTCAAGATCCTTGTTAAGATAAAAATGGATTCAGATGAATTTAGAAAATGGACCTAGATGTTGGCCTTGGCCTGCCTGTGACCATGACCCTGCCTTCGCCGCTGCAGGTCAGCAGGCCCACTCTGGGCCAGCTCTGCACTGCCGTGCGGCAGCCCTCACTGACATGCGGAGACTTGCTCAGCTCCCAGCTTCCCCTGCTGACCAGCTGAAGTCTTGCATGGGGGACCATCGCTCCTGCAGAGACCTGTCTCCCCCTTAGATTTGGGCTAATGGGGAGCCCTAAACCTCAGCTCTCCTCTGCTTGAAACTGTGGCTTCAGAGCAGTGCAGCACCCCGGGGTGACACGGCAGGCTCCCAGATCCCAGGAGGAAGCCTGAAGTCAGTGCAGCGGCAACGGGCTCCCTCTCCTGTTGGCGGAGGGAGGAAGTGACGTGGATCTGCACACCGTGCTCACTCACGCTCGGACATAGTAGATGAAGCAGTCTGGAAGGTCCAAGTTTAAGGCCGATGCTTCCAAAGCCGGTCGGTCTCACTCTTCACGAGCGGTTGAGCTGCGTTCCAAGGAGTGCGTTTGTGACTTCCAGTTTGCTTCGTGGTCTTCTGGGCCTTCACGTCTTATTGCTCTGCCCCTGGGCTTGGATTTCTCCCAGACTCCAGAATCCCAGCCCAACAGTCACGTGTAGAAAGCAAGGGACAAGTTGGATGTTTGTGATGAAGTATTCAGAGTCCTCCAGGAAGCCTGGCCTCAGCCTCACACTCTGCCACTCTCTGTACATGGCCGGAGGCTGGGCTGTGAAGCCACTGTCCACTAGGTCACCAGTGATCAGAGCTGACCTGCCCTGCGCCAGGACCTGTGCTGCGGGACTGTGGCGCTGACGGTGAAGGCGCCCAGTTCTCCGGCTGGGGAAGGGACCCTCTAGCCCCCCGCCAGGGGCTCACAGGAGGCAGGTAAGATAACAACCACCTCCTCCTGTGTGTTTCCTGACTATAAATCAGACTTTTCTTCACAATAGATCTCATAAAAGTGGAAGTTCATTTTATCTCTTTTAATTTCTATATTTTCTAAATAAAAGAACTTGTGATTTTTAGGATGATTTTACAGAATGGGTGACGATCAAGTAGGGCGCCTGCTCTCACCTGATGTCCCCTGCTCTTCTTCACTTGGGGCTTCCCTGGGGTCCAGAACTCGCTGGCCACAGGAAGCCCACCACCACGTACAAAGACCTAAAGGGACTGCAAAGCAAGTCACAGCCAGGTCTGGGACTTTGGTACGCCCGCCGTGTGCTGGCTCAGGTCTGTCCCCCGCCCTGTAAAGCTGTGAGAGTCCTCGTGGGCCCACCTGACCTCACCACCTCCCCAAGGCCCGGCCTCCAAGTTCAGCCATCTGTGGACTTGGGGTGACCTGTCTGGCACATGAGCTTTGGGGGTCACACACAGGCAGACGTCCTTGGAGCCCCTCGATGCGGCAAGTGATGGCCCAAGAGAAGGCCCTTGGCCTGGGTTCCCGCGGCGATCTCATCATCTGGGGAGTCCTGGTTCACAGGGCGGACGGGGGTCGGAGCCACGCCAGGCAGACTGCTGGGCCACACCACACTACAACACTAGGTGGACCCTGTCCAGAGTCCCGTGGGAAGTGGGACTGCCCATGTGAGTAAATTCCCACCTGGGCTGGCTCCAGGGGAGGTGAGTGCAGGTGAGGGATGTGGTCTCCCACTGCTGACCTGTGGGCCTGACCTGGCGTTAGCAGTGGAGAACAACAGGCTCAGATTGAGCTGTTGTGTTCAGATTCCCCAGAGCACTGAGGGACAGGTGTGAGGGCAGGGCCGGGGGGCGGGGAACTGACTCTTCCAGCAAGGTACTCTGCAGGCATCTGGGTGGAAAGATAGCAGGGCAACGAGCAAGGAGGACCTCCTGTCTTGAGATGCAGGGGTCCTGCAGGAACACCAGGCCCAGTGCCCACCTAGCCATGGCACGGCTTTGGATCTCCTCCAACCCTGAGCCAGATGCGGGTCAGCCACTAATAGTGACATGAGCATGAGAAAGACCTGGAGCTCACACTTCCCGTGTTCCCAGGGAGCGGTAAGAGTGTCCCGAGAAAGGGAAGGGCACCCGAGCCCCTGGCAGTGCACATGTGGGGGTCAGCCTCACGGCAGCCGTCCAGCTGAGAGCAGGCTCTCTGGCCTGGCCTTAGCAGTTCCTTCCTTCCGCAGTAGGACCAGCGAGCCCACGGCGGACAGCAGTCCCTGCACCCGTGGCCTGTGGCTGCAGCTCTGTAGGGGTGACCGGAACCCCTGATTCACATTCCTCCTGCTCCTGGGTGGGACGGAGATGAAGGCAGCCTGAGCTGATAAACAGAGACGGATCAGCACCAGACTGGCAGTGAGGGCCTCAGCCTGGCTGTGAGATGATGAACCCCGGCAGTTAGATGATAATGAGGCAGACCATGGAGGAGCCGCGCCCGCCCCTCATCTGGCAGATCAATGAAGCTGCCTGGTTTTGGGTCTCTTTGGAGTCATTGATGGGATGCAATATTTCATCTAGCATTAGATATCACAGCATTATAATTAGTAAATACCAACCTCATTATCTCCTCTGACAAGAAGTCGTGAAATTCCCTTGCTGCCTAGAGCCAGGTTCATGTTTTGTTTCCAGGCAGAAGCCACTTGTCCCTGTGGAAGGGGGCGTGGCACTCAGACCCTCTCCGGCTCCTAAGTACCCGCCTTCCTCTTCTGCTAAAGTGCTGGAGTCCCCAAACAGAGCAGAGGGGCAGTGGCTTCCTTTTGGATTGGCCACAGGTTCTGCCCTTCCTTAGTGTGACCCGAGCCACTCAGGACCCCTGTTGCGGTCCCACTGCACAGCTCTAGCTCTGCGTCCCTGACAACAGGACCAAGCAGGACATGGGGCCCCAACAGAAAGGAGGACCACCAAGGTCTCGGCAAGACCACCAGGAGCTGACCCTGGATCTGAGTGGGCTGCTCGTCCACCTCCTTCCGCCACACATTGTAGACTTTCGTGCTTCTGACTAAATTTCATGAGTTCTCATAAAAGCCCTTTGTTGTAGGTCACTGTCATTACAGTGCCCTCACATGGCGGAGCTCGTGTTATGCTCGGATTCGGGACCCCCAAAGACCACCAGAGACCCAAGATCGATGCAAGCAGCAAAGAGGTGTTTATTGCGAGCTAGCTGGGTCCTCCGCGCGCACACACAGCAACTGGTGACGCTGAGAGGCCCCGAGCCCAGGGTTTGCAGCAGTTTTACACATTCTCTGGAGAGGGCAGGGACCCCCACATACATCATAGCAAATCATCACACACCGCGGGAAAACCAAATAACAACTCTAAAACATGATTAGCACATTCACCGGCGGGAACAAGTTGGGTTAAGGGTGATTGGTCAGTACAAAAGGGGGATTCCTTTGAACTGATTGGTTTAAGCCAAGAGGGGTGTTCATGCTGAACTACATGGTTTCCCAACACCATAAACCACTGGGAGGGTCACCTGGCATCCCAGGTATCTCCCTGTCTCATGCTGATTGGTGGCTGCTAGGGGTTGCTCAGGGTCCCCACCTAGCCTGACTGAGTCAGGGACACCTGGCGCAGCAGGTCTCTCCTGTTATTTGTAGATAAACAACTCAGCAGGGTGGGAATGTGCCTAGGAGTGCTCTGTGGGTCTTTCCAAGGACAAAGGCCATGTCCCTTCCTTGGACAGCTTTGCTCTGAGATAGAGGCTGGCTTTTCACTCTGTCCCCACGTCTGTTCTACTCCTGGTGCTCACCAGAATGCAAGACCCACAAGGATCCTGAAGGGCTTGGTCTGTTGAGAGCTCGCGCAGCCCCTGGAACAGGAGAAGTGCCAGAGATGCGGAGGATGAGTGGAAACATGCCCACGGTGTTCAGTGAGGGACACTTGGCTTCTGGGGACAGCTTCCTCTGGCTGCCCTCCAGGGGTCAGATTAGATGAGAGCTTTTCCATCTGCCCAGGGGGTCGCTAACTCAGAACGAACCCCCACAGGGTGAGAGGAGCTCTCCTCTCCTTCCAGGGTCCCAACGCTGGGGACAGCATGGCATAGAGTCATCAGGCTGCCGTTGGACTGTCCCAGGGAGCAGGGTGGACGCTTTGGTGGACAGGGGCCAGCAGGGTCTCACTGAGAGGACAGGGGAGGTGCCCATGACTTCCAGCTTGTGCTCCCTAACTGACCAGGTGGGATAAACAGCTCTTCTCAGGCACACGGTGGGGGGTGTCCTGGTGTCCGATGCAGGATTCACTATAGAAGTTGGAAACACACGGTGACTGTGGACAAACGGGAGGTCACTCACCTCGAGCAGCGAGCCACCGCCTGCTGAGGCCAGTGGCTTGGTGAGTTGTTCACTCCACGGTTCATTGAGAGCCCGCTCGTATCCTCCTTTGACTTTTAGGATGGCTGTTTGGGAGCTAAGTGACCCAGAAGAAGATGAAATTAAAATAGATTTATAGCGGGAGTACCTGACAGTTTGGAGTTTGATAGCCTATAAACACTCGAAAATTTCTCTCTTTGTATTTGGCCCTAGGGCATGAGTCATTGATTGAGCTGACAACCTGGAGCTGATGTAGTGCAAGAGCATTTCACCCATCATGTCTCTGTTGCTTATCTAGTGAGCACCCTCCGCACGAAGGAGGAGGAAAAGAACCACGTGGTGAAAATACCGCCTGCCAGCTGCCCCGGGCGGGAAAGGCCAACAACCAAGTGGCCCTACCTTCTAAGCAGGACTCGTCCTCCTGGCATGGCTGACTGCTCTCTGCAGCTCCGGGCCACCCTTCTTCCCTGAGCGGCCCAGCAAGGGCCACTACCCATAGGCTGCATCCATGGGGCCCAGCGAGGCTGTGGAGGGGAGCTGTGCCTACTCCAGGCTGGCCACCGCGCGGGACCAGGGGCTGGCCACCTGTGGACAATGCTCAGACAGTCACCAGAAAGGTGGTGTCTTGCCTTGTGACAGGTCTGATCTCCATCCCTGGTCACCAGTTCACCACAATGTCGTCTGCAGATGACAGCGTGCACTGTGTTTCCAGGAGCTAGATGAGGGTTTTCACCACAGGGAGGCGCTAAGGCCTGAGGAGCCGCCGTAGCCTGACCTGAACCTTGCACACTGTCTCTTGTCTCCAGATGTCGCTGGGCCCTCCATGAACATGTGCTATTTCTATGTTTTTATGTATCAGTTATACATTCCTTAAATTTATGATATTTCAACCTGAGCTAACCTTTTTCCAATTTAAATGATTTTATCTCTCTAGGGCTGTGTAAAATGGATTTTATGCCATTGTGGGGGTCGCGTAAGATGACTTGGAGAGACGCCCCCAACTCCAGGTCCCACTCGGGACGTGCTGTGTGGGTCCTGCCCGGCAGCAGGAGGAGCACTGTGTGGCCTTCGTTTCTCTCCCTGCAGATGGACGCAGGCGCAGCCCGCAGTCCCTGGCAGCTCAGAGGAGCCACAGGTGCCGGGGCTCTGCTCCTCCGCCCAGGGCAGGCGCCTCTGCCTCCCGCCCCTGGTGCAGCCGCCAGGTGGAGTCGGCTGCGCTCCCACAGGAAGGTGGTTTCAGTGCACCTCACAGCCCCCTCCCAGTGCCTCTGGGGTGACTCTGGAGTGGGGTACTCGGAGCCTTTCCTCTGCATACGTGTGAGCAGAATCAGAATCACAGTGATGTTTTCCTCAGTTTTGTATTTTCTTCCCATTTCACTTTGTGAAGGTTTTTAAAATCTGTAGCACCTAGAAATAAGGCTTGCACTGGATTTTCGTGGTGTTTTATCACAGGAAACCGGACGTGGATGCCCTTGCGTGTGAAAGCTGCATCTCCTTCGCACTTGGTCGTTTCTCATCCACCTGACCCGCTCTTCATGTGTTCTTGGTCCTACCACAGGACATTTGCCTTTTAAGTACTGTGGGCCCATGTGCTCTCACTGCTGTTCCCTTAGTTATGCACGTGGCTTTTCCCTAGTGAGGCAGAGGCTCTTGTCCCCACCATGCAGGGGACAGCCCACAGACTTCCTGAGCACTCAGCACAGTGAGTAGCAGGCTGGAGGCTGCTGGAGGTCCCTGGGGCCTCCCAGGTGACAGACCCACACCTGAGGTCTCCACCAACTCCTGTGGTCAAGTGCCATGAGAGGGAAGGACCTGAGCGCCCCCTGTGGCCCCACACTGACAGTTCCAGGCTTCATCCTGAGGTCCCACTGTGTGCTGAGTTGGCCTTGAGGGTGTGGCCTCCAGGAGGGACAACCACAGTCTTCTTGGGGAGGGTGGGGCGTCTGGGAGGAAGCAGGGTGGCAGCCCTTGGGGGGCGTCTAGAGGGCTCTGGGAGCCTCCCCAGTGCTTCCTAGGAGGGCCCCACACCCGGGGGATGGTGCTATGTGCGTTCGAGGTCCTCGGGCTGCGCCATTGGCTGGAGAACAGAGCGGGCTGCAGGATCCAGTGTGTGAGCCTGTCAGCCCGGAGCAGCTCCCGGCCTCGCAGGAGGACGGGGAGGTCCCAGTGCAGCGCGTCCCTCCCGAAGCCCACAACACCTGGCACCGTGTGTCGTTGCCTGGTTCCCGTGAGGTGGGGAAGCTCGGATTCCTATCATGTCGAACATCACGAGTGGGTTGTAAATGCATCTGTACTTAATTTATGCTTTTAATGCTTCTAGATGCATTTTTTTTCCTCTCCTGGGGTCTTGCCTGAGACCAAGAAAATCGCCTGTTTCAATTCCCCGAGAGCCGAGTTTTCCCCGTCCTGCACTAACTAAGGGAATATCTGTTGGTTCTGACGATTTCTGCTTCTGGCTGGCTGGGAGTTAAGCAGTGCCCTGCTCCTGAGGGTGCTCTTTCTCAGCACCTCAGCAGAGACACGCAGGAATCCAGTTCTCACCTCCCTGCAGAGCACCTGATCCCCCAGAGACACAGGCAGCGCCTCCCATGGTCCATGTGGCGGGAGGGGCGACTTGGAAATTGAGACCCCCAGAGCCCAGCAGCCTCCTTGTGCACGTCTCCTTTCCACCCACCGGCGTCAGATGAGCTCTGCTAACAAGCAGAAGCACCTGCGGCTCGGATTCCACCCCCTGCCTCCTTTCACACCAGTGCTCCCGGAAGAGGCCAGACATGAAGCCCACTGCCCTAGAGGAGCACCCACCCCCAGTCCCTGGCTCCATGGGGCGTGCACAGGTTGGATTTAAAATCTCTTAGAAGCTTTCTCAGGGGGAGCACACCGGGTCACCAGCACATAGCTGTGATGTTTCAGAGTCTGAAATGCACATAGGTGCACAGACCCCTGCCCGTGGCTCACCGTGACCCCTGTGCTGTAGATTGTGCTGTGCCACTGTGCATGTCTCTTGTTTATGACTCGCTGTCACCACCCAGCAGAGGCAGAAACAGGGGCTCCTGTTATTCCTGCTGCACCCTGGGTTCCAGCGGAGGGAGATCATGTATGTGCATGTTTCCACGTCACGATACATGAGGTGTTTGGCCTATAGGGTGCTACACACCATTCTCTATTGTGCAAGAGGCTCCCGTTATTATATTTTTAAAGGAGAGGCCCTCACAAGCTTGGCACACAAAGCACACATGGAGTTCCGTGAGGCCGGTGGCAGGAGGAGCACCTGTCAGCTTGACTGTGAACCTCTAGGAACTGCCCATCTTGCTCAGAGAAGCTGAGATGATTCTTTTGGAGAACAAGTCACTCACCAATCAGTGATGCCTGTCCTTCCCTGGCCTCTGCTCTGGAGGGGCCCCGAGCACGCTGGACGGCTCCCGGCCCTCTGCACACTCTGCCCTGGCTCTCGGTCCCCCAGGGTTTAACCGCAGTGATGGGGACCTAGGGTGCGGCACGGAGGTTCTCCTGTGTCAGGGCACACCCTGGCTTGGTGAACGGGGCAGGAAGGAGCCGTCACAGACCTGGCCGCAGGCTCTGAGATACTCCATGCTTAGGTTTGGTCTCCAGGCCATCCATCATCAGTGTGAAACAGGAAGTCAGGTGGCATTTATTCCCCACGTAGATCACCGCTGTTGCCTATGACTTTCCTGATAGCAAAATTTGGCTTAAACTATGGGGAAATCTCGTGATGGTGTTTATGGCAAAGTGTTTTAAAAACGGATGACCACACGTTTTCCTAGAGATTTCTAGGAAATCTCTAGGAAATCCAGAGTGCGTGTCCCAGGTGGGGTCACCTGACTCTCCTCTGCGCTGGCGCTGCCCTGCCCCTCCCTAACAGGGGGACTCCCTGGAGACCTCCCTGGGGCCCACCTGCAGCTGTTTCCAGAGACTTTCTCGGCTCAGCTGCTTTCTGGCATGTGGAATTCCTCATAAAATGCGAGATTCTGACTGAACGTCCACCTCTCCTGTCACTGGCCAGCTGAGGGCAGTCGCCCTGGTGTTGGACACACAAGGAGAAGCCATGGCACCTCAGTAGCCCAGGGAAGCAGAGAGATGACTACGACCTGCAAACAGCTTCCAACTGCACCGTGCGCTCCAGAACAGGGCTGGGGTAGACTGGGGTCGCCCTTCAGATCCTATCCTGCTCCTCCTCCACAGGACGCCAATGTCACAGCAGCGCTGAGATCACCGAGACCAGAGGGAGGGCACACCAGGACAACCAGCATGAAGCCTCCAGGGGAACCTCCTGGACTCGGCTGAGGCACTGGGTCTCCAGGGCACCTCCGGGACTTGGCCCACCTGAGTCTTGTTACCGCTGCCGAGGAGGAGCCCTGGGAGGAGGCCATCCATCAGGGGCCTGTGGAGTCAACGCTCCCAGGCAGCAGTTCCTTCTAGATGCCCAAACTGCTCCCCTTCTGTGAAGGAGGGAGGTCCCTGCTGTCTTGGGGGCTGACCTTCAGGTGGCCAGGCTGAACTGTGAAGAAAGAGCACGGAGCCTACTGGGCGGGAGATGGCCATCAGGTGGGTCAGATCCCTGGGCCCCGAATGACCACGTGCTTCCCTGTGCCGAGGGGCTGGGCAGCAAGTGGTGAAGGAGCGCTCTGGGCCACAGGCCTCCCCAAGGTCAGTCAGCAGGTGCAGGAGGTGCCTGCGGCCTCTGGGGAAGGCTGGCGGGAGGGCGGGAGGCAGGGCGCCAGGGCTCCTCCCCGACAGTCTGCAGACTCCAGTTTGCTGGAGTTTGGTGTGTGAAAAGCTGCAGCTGCAAACTGTTGGAAGACACCAGGAGGTGCCCCCATGCCAAGGTCTAGGGACACTTAGGGGAAGTGACAGAAGCCATTTTCTGTTCACAGCTGCTGTTCACGCCCAGTTTGTGAAAGGCAGGACAGAACCTGAGGAGTTTGCTGGGCGGCAGGGATGGGGCCCTCTGGTCCCAGCCTTTGTAGTCGGCTCTCCACAGCAGGGTGCTTACCTTGCCGTCACAGAGAGGCTGCGGACACACAGGCATGATTCGAAGCTCACCCACCTCCCCTGTCCCCCTCGCCCACTCAGCCCCACTGGTCCCAGACGGACCGGAGCAGACTGCACCTCAATGATGCGAGCTCGGTTCCTCTGCATCCGGTGTCCCTGCACACGCGTGGAAGCAGCCACACCCTAAGCAGGCGTTGGCACCTACGGCAGGGCCTGGCTGCAGAGGGCCTCTCATGTGGTATGTCCGCATGGGGACTGTCAGCTGAGGGGAGCAACGTGCTCCCTCCGTTGTTTTGAACCCTGTTTATCATCCCCCAAGTGCAAGCCCAGAGCTGGGAGGAAGACTGAGATAAGGTGTTCCCTTGCTTCAGACACAGAGAAGCCTCTGGCGGGAAGCCGGAGCAGGAAGCCCAGAGGAGGAGGGGTTAATTAACCCTGGAGGCTGTGGTCCTTCCTCCACCTCCTCCTCCTCCTTCTTTAAAGTGACCACTAACAGGCAACGAAGCAGAAGGAAAGTGTGCCTTCAGTGAACCCCTCTCTGGACGGACCTGACCACGCTGCCTGCTCCCGGGGCCCACCGCGGGGAAGACCCGGCTGGACTTTCACAAGGGAGTTTAGATGTATTTTCAAGTCAGGGGACTGGGGACTTTAGAAATGGTCTGGTGAAGGGCGTGGATGGAATCGCAGACGCAGCACCCACTCACACAGCCTCCCTGGGAGGAGGTTCCAGCAGGGCCACACGCCGCCTGCGTCTGCACAGCCCAGGCATGGGGTCACAGCTGCCTGCGTCTGCACAGCCCAGGCATGGGGTCACAGCTGCCTGCGTCTGCACAGCCCAGGCATGGGGTCACAGCTGCCTGCGTCTGCACAGCCCAGGCATGGGGTCACAGCTGCCTGCGTCTGCACAGCTCAGGCATGGGGCCACAGCTGCCTGCGTCTGCACAGCCCAGGCATGGGGTCACAGCTGCCTGCGTCTGCACAGCCCAGGCATGGCCTGCTCGTCTTTTCTATGAAGATCTCTTCTAGCTGGCTGATTGGATGTTTAAGTTGCGTGGCCAACTGAGCAGGAAAGCGTTGGTCAGACGGCAGACCTGCTGGGCAGTGCCCGCCATGGCCATGCGTCTCCGGCCTCTGAGAGTGGCCACTGTGCAGTCTCACTTTCCCCTTTCCTCTGTGGCCTGCTGGGGATGAGTCACAAGGAGGCAAAGCCAGATCTCTTCTGTTTCCCCAGGTCCAACTTCGGGAGTTCCTTGGTGGCTGACCCTGGTTTATAGGGAGCAACCCCGATGGAGAGCTGCGTCAGGTCTGGCCGCAGGATTGCCCTGGTGTGAATCACATGCTGGTTCTCTACCTGGGTCACAGGTCACTTTGCCCTGAGGTCCTGGGACCTCAATTGCAGTTTTCTTGCAAGTACATTTACCCTCCCGCAGGCGGAGTGCATCTGTTGGCTGGTCCATCTCTGCTCTAACCGTGAGAAAGCAAGCGCAGCAGGGACCGTGCCTGTGCCGTCCACTCTTTCATCGCCAGCACGCGGAACTGAGCCAGGAGCTTGGCGATTGGTTACTGAGGGAAGGACCACAGGGGACTGTGTGAGGAGGGCCTGTGGAGCCCCTTAGCTAACCTCAGCGGTGCTCTTAGCACTAGTGATAGGTACCGAGCACACGGGAGTGTCACATGGGAGTGTCACACGGGAGTGTCAGGTGCTGTGTTAGGATTCCACTGCGGGAGAGGGCAGAGTGGGCACCATGTGGACAGAGTTCCAGTTGGTAGGTGGCTGCTCTGTTTATAAGTGGCAGCTCGATGGCTTCCTGGACGTCAGGACGCCAAGCTGGTTCTCTAGCTGGGTCACAGGAGCTAGAGGGCTGACCCGCTCTGCCCCCTGTGATGACTGTGAACTGAACGGCCACACGACTTTTTTTTGCTAGTTCAGAAATCACCAGATATTTAAAGGAAAGTTGACTCATTTTCTTTAAGTCCTCTGTGTTGTGAGCCATTCCAGTTTGAGCAGAATTCTAAGCTAGGAAAATAATTCAATTTTTTAAAATTTTATTTTGGGTTCTGCCATTTCTGAAAAGACTCTCCGTTCTTGGATTGTCTTACTGTTAATAAATACTGCAATTCTTAGGAAACGCCCCAGGTCCCTTGCTGCCTGAGTGGCACTGTAGATGCGTGGACTTTAGCTCTCAGTGTGCCGTTTCTAATGGCGGGGGTCGGGGAGTGGCATGGGTCACAGCATCCTGAGTCCTTCACTAGTTCTTTTTCTTTCTGGATGGGGGACTGACCCCAGGAACCCTTTACCCCTGAGTTACACGCAGCCCTTTTGTTTTTGAGCAGGACCTCACTAGTTTGCCCAGGCTGGCCTCAAGCTCGTGATCCCCCTGCCTCAGTTTCATGATGGCCGCCCTGCCTGGCTGATGAGATTCTCACTCAGAAAGCCAAGTGCTTCCTGCCTCTGCTTCCTGTCACCTCATCTGGGTCATCGAGCCCCTCAAGGTTAAGAGTGGGGATGGTTCTATACTGTGACCTCTGAAAGGTCTGTCCAGGGGACAATTTAAAGAGCAGCCAGCTGTGCTAATGATTTGGCCACTTAGGAATGGCTTGATGCTAACAGTTTGCCACATGGTACACGAGGAGGCGTTGACCTTGTTGGTCATGAAGGGAGTGGCCAGCCATGAGATGACAGCCTGCTTTGCTCCAGCTGACCATCTCTGTGGTACACCATGCTTCTCTGCTTTCTTTAATCTCCCTTGTTTATCTTCCGTTCTTAATTGGTCGGTGCTACCTGTTTTCTGTATTCCCTACTAACTGAGATAGATCTGGATGACTTGGTTGACAGAATGAACCATTTCTTGGCTGTACTGGGGACAGGATGCGACAGTGGAGACCTTGTGTATTTTAATTAAAACTCACTCTACAGCACAGATTCGCTCCCAGGCAGACCCTCTTTCTGAGCCTCACTCTGTGTCCAGGGAGGCTGTCCACTCCAGGGAGGTGAAGACCCCCGCGCAGTCTTCTGACACCCGTGTGGTGTGAATCCTGGGTAACTCCAGCTGCATCGCGGCGAAGCCCCCAGGTTTGCTCCTGAAATTGGGGAGACGGAGGGACCGTTGGCCTGGTGGAACCTCACACTGACAACCTGCTTCCACTTCCCTGGGTCAGGGTCTCACTGTTGAGTGATGGGGCCGGGGAGCTGCAGGGCGGCTGAGGAAGGTCCAGTTCCTCCATGGGTCTTCAGCAGAGCTGGGGAATCGGGAGGCCACACGGGGAGCCCTGCTCTGGGGGGCCTGCCTCCCCACTGGGCGCCCAGCTGCAGTGTCTGTGTCTTAGATACTCTCCCTGAGGTGCCCTGGGAGGCGGCCTGGGGTGGAGGATGGGCCACTCAGAGTGAACGGGTTCCAGCGCCACGTGAGCTGGCAGGCGGGGCAGCTTCCTGGGCTTTGCGTTCTCTGCGGTGTCCAAAGATGACCCTTAAACCCTGTTAAGCCCACTGCATGCAGCTGACTCTGGCCCTCAAGGTTGTCCCTAAAGTCCTGCCCTAAGCCTGAAGCCCAGCGGAGCGAGGAATGCGAGGCCTGATGACCCCAGCCCCCATGGGACAGGGATGGGGGGACTCAGAATGCGCACGTCCAGGGAACAGCTGAGAGCTACAGAGCCGGCGGGGATGCTGGGTGGGTGCCTGGGCTCTCTGGGCGCGGAGCTGTGGTGCAGAGCCCCGAGGACCAGGAAGCACCACAGCCCCTCTGTGTGCGGCTGTGTCAGACTCCAGCTCCACTTGCAGCCTTAACCCTGGAGGATGTCTCTGTGGGCAAGTGTGTGACGCACAGAAGACAGAGTGACGCCCTCCGCAACCAGCAGGCGTGAAGAACGCTGGGTGGTGGAGCTCCCCTGAGCAACCCGGCTCCTCCACGGCGCTCAGTGGTGAGGCCAGAGTGCACGCTCACACGCACGCACACATGTACACACGCACACACGCACACATGTACACACGCACACACGCTCACACGCACGCACACATGTACACACGCACACACACACACACGCACGCACACACACATGCATTGATAGACCCAACCTGATCTTTTCTTAAAATTGGGCATCTCGCCACAAAACCATGAAAAGATAATTTCGGCTTTACTATAAATTACTGCAAATTCTGAACCTGCTTGGAATGCCTGCCCATGCCTTGAACTCACCCATGCCTGGCTCTCTGACCAGAGAGCAGCCCTCTCTGAAACTTAGTGACCCCTCACAAATCTTGGCCTTCCCTGGCCAGACAACAACCCTCTCTGAGGCTCTAATGGTCTTCATAAATTCTGATGTAAACTACCATTAGTGTGATGCTTGTCAGAGTTCTGTTATCTGTAACCCCCCTTGGTGTAACTTTCTGGGCTATAAAGCTGGGCTGCAGGAAGCTGGGGTGCTGTCTTGTTCCCACCGCTTTGGGAGGGAGAGGCAGCCCGGCCGGTCAAAATAATAAGCTTGCTTTAATTTGATTTTAATTGGAGTCAGTGGTCTTTTCTTGCGTCCTGGTCTCACAGCATGCAGAGGGGGAGGGTGGTGAGAAAGGTATTACCAGGAGCTGGCGCAGGTGACTGGAGGCTGGCAGGACTCAAGCTGCACTGTCCAACAGCTGGGACCCTGGAGATCCATCAGTGTGGCTGCTGGTCAGTCCAAGTCCTCAGGCTCAGTCAGGCAGGTGGGAGGATCCACCCTTCTGTACCACCCCTTCAACTGCTTGTGTGAGTTGTACAAGGCCCACCTACGGGAGACGCTGCTGAGCTCAGTCCACTCATCAGCTGAGCATCTCCTCCCTCACAGACACACCCAGAATGAGTGGGCCATTGCGTGGACACGGGCTCACCACCACACATCTAGGCTGGGGCCGAAGCTCTGTAGAGAGTCCTGCTGTGAATGTCCTCCCCCACCGGGAAGCTGAAGGGTCCTGGCAGTCTGATCCCACCCTCCTTGGCCTGGTGCGGCCTCTCCTAGGGAGTGCAGGGTGGGTACACTGTGAGTCCCTCTGGAAACCTGCCCTGGGGACGGGGGTTCCTGCTGCTGCCATGAGTGGCCCTGCAGATGGGACCTGCTGCGACTGTCAATGAGCCAGGGACTGCCTCAGAGCACTCGGAACTCCGCCCATCCTCAGTAGGAGTCGTGGTTCATCATGACCCGCTGCACCTTGAAGACAACACAGAAGAATGGCACCTCCACGTCCTCAGAGCCCTCGGGACCTCCACTGTTCAGAGCCTCTACTTCACAGGACTGGTGGAGCAGAACCACCCGGATGTGTCTGTTCTAATTCTGTATCCATAGTCATAACTGTGTCTGAGTCTGTCTACACAGCCATGCCTACGTCTATAACTGTGACTGCATTCATATCTACTTACCTCCACCTCCACCTGCATCTCCATCTCACCTCCACCTCCATCTTCCCTCCCCCTCCTTTTCCACTTCCATCTCTATCTCTACCTCCATCTCTGCTTCTACCTCCACTTCAATCTCTCCATCTCCATCTCCACCGCCACATCCCTCTGCACCTCTGCCTTCTCCTTCACCTCCATCTGCATCTCCTCCTCTATCTCTACCTCCTCCTCCTCCACCTTCATCTCTACCACCTCCTCCACTTCCTCCTCCATCTCTGTCTCCACCTCCACCTCATCTCCACCTCCATCTCTGCCTCCACCTCCACCTGCATCTCCATCTCTGCCTCCACCTCCACCTGCATCTCCATCTCTGCCTCCACCTCCACCTCCACCTTTCCAACTTCATCTCCATCTCTACTCCTCCTTCATCTCCCCTCCCCCTCCATTTCCACCTCCACCTCCACTGCCATCTCCATCTGCACTGCCACTTCTATCTGCACCTCCACCTTCTCCACTTCCATCTGCAACTGCACTTCCACCTCCACCTCCATCTCTACCTCCTCCTCTACTTCCATTTCCTCCACCACCTCCACTTCCTCCTCCATATCTACCTCCACCTCCATCTCTTCCCCATCTTCACCTCCAGCTGTACCTCCACCTTCTCCACTTCCATCTGCATATGCACTTCCACCTCTACTTCCACCTCCATCTCTACCTCCCCCTCCACTTCCACCTCCTCCACCACCTCCACTTTCTCCTCCATATCTACCTCCACCTCCATTGCCGCAGGCTTCCCGCCCCGGGCCGAGCGGGCTGGCTGAGCTCCGCTGCTGCTGCTGCCGAGCACTGCCTGCCACACCCCTGCTGAGCGCTTCCCTGCTGGGCTGTCAGTGCACGCCAGCTTGCAATCTTGCAACCCGGTTGGGCACAAAAACACAAGCCAGTCAAACTGAGACAAAGTTTTATTTAGTGAGAGGCCGTGTGCGTCCCCTAACAAGTGGGTCCACCACGTGTGTTCTACCTGAGCTGGGGGCACTCCACTTCCCCCGGAACACCCTCCTACCATCCTTTCCCAACCAATGGGAACTCTCCCATTACAAGAGTGACATGAGTAACCTGAGTCCCGAAACGGGCCCAGGTAAACAGCAGGAGACAATTACCATAATAATGTAACTTAACATAATCATAATTTGAATTGCTGGCTGGCAGTCACTAAACCCAAAGGTGCCTGTATCAATATTTTTGCTGTGGCTCCTAGCACTCCATCTCTTCCCCACCTCCACCTCCATGTGCACCTCCACCTTCTCCACCTGAATCTCCACTTTCTCTTCCACCTCCACCTCCACCTCCACCTCCATCTGCACCTCCACCTCCAACCCCATCTTTACCCTTACCCTTCTTCTGTGGATCCCCCTTCTTCTGTGGTCTTCTGTGCACCCCAGAGTTCCAGTGTCCCTGGCAACCCTTCACTGCTTACCCCAATGGCTGTCAAGCTCTGGTGAACTGGAAGTGAATTGGAAGGTTTCACCTTCAGCCCAAAGGTGGGCAGTGTAAGGACATAGGATGCCCTGCCCTCACCCGTAGGGGAAAGCGGTCTTAAAATCTCCTGTCCAAACATTCCCAGGTTCTCTAGTGGAAATAAGCCAAGGTCCGATCTCATTCCCTGGCCCAATATCCTGGAGGTGGAGGCCCCGGGATTGCTGGGCCTTGTGTGAACCTCTTCCATTCCTCATCTATCAAACAGGAGAATGGCTCCAAATTCTATGGTCACTTTTTTAATTTCCCATTTTCTTTTGGATTTTATTTGTCTCATTTTCTCAAAAACATTTTTTTGGGGGGCATTTACCTTAAGCCCTGGGATTGGACATTCAGGTTGCTTTTCATGTATTAATTTCTGTTATTTGGATGGATGAAGGAATTTCCCTATTCATAAATCTTGGTAGGTGATTCCCCACCAAGTGGGAATTGGTAGGTGGGGAATCTACCATAGTGGGCTACTTGAGGGACTTGCCTTGAGATACAGAGAGAGTGGAGTGGGGAGCAGCTAAGCCCAGTGCTGGTTAACGACCTCTTGGTCTCTGTGACTGTGGAGAAGGACATGTGACATGCCTCCTGCAGACTGTGAAGCTCTCCTCCTTTTAGTCAGTGGGGTGGAAGCCGGAGGAGGCCAGTGCCATGGCTGTGTGTCCAGTGCTGAGCCTGTCCTGTCCGGTGCTGTGCCTGTCCGGCTCCTGGTTGCCTGCAGTGCTGTGAACTGGACATTGCCTTGGTCTGCCTGGCTGTGACCTTTCCTCTGAACTTCACCTGTTCCTTTCTTGTTCCTGTGGTCACAGGACATGGGACTTCCCCTCCTCTCTCTCCTGACTGTGCAAGGCTCTGAGGTCGCAGTCCAGAGCTTTGAGGTGAGCCATGAGGCAACTCCACCTTTCCTTGTGTCCACGTTTTCTTTGCCAATGCCTTAGGCAATTTGCCTCGCCCCGTGAGGTGTGGTGTTCTGTCTTGGACCTGGGTGGCCCCTGTGTCTTGCATGTGTCAACAGGGCCACCACCTTCCATCTCCAAGTTGGCTTTCAGCTGTCCCCCATCACCAAGGGAAGGCTTGTGCCCTGTGTGACATCAGGGCATGGGTGATCCCCATTTTATGGCCCACTGCACTTGCTCTCATCATCCGACGTCCAGTCAAACTGGCCAGTCCCCCAGTGGTGGGAGGGGACCTCCTAACACCTGCCACCTGGCCTCAGGGCCGATGGGGAGCGAAGCTGAGTTTGTTTTCTCCGTTTCCCATGGACACCAGAGTGTCCCTGCATGTAGCCCTCAGCTGCAGTTCCAGCCAACGGGCCTATAGGTCAACACTGTTGTGAGTTTCTGACACACAGCTTCCCATTCTGGCAATCGTAAGGTGTCTGGTGTCCAAGGATGGAGACCACAGGGACAACACTAGGGGATCTACTGGCCTGTTCCTCGAGAGGCCACACAGCAGCGCCAGGCCCTCTGCTGGCATCTCTTCCTCGAGCCTTGGCCCTTCTCTCCAACCCTAACCCATTCTTCAGCTGGAGGGAAATTGGAACCCTGGATGGATGCTACAGTCTGGACACAGCGGGCAGTGGATGGTACTGGCCTGGAGGACGGTGCCTCCTCTTCTCCTCCAAGCTCACTCCCATGATGTGGTGGTGACCTAGGCTGCAGGAGCCCCAGAGCCCCTCACAGTGGGCAGAGCCCCAGCTGTCCCTGGGAGGTGGGCTGGAGGACAGCAGAGCCCCTCACAGTGGGCAGAGCCCCAGGTGTCCCTGGGAGGTGGGCTGGAGGACAGCAGAGCCCCTCACAGTGGGCAGAGCCCCAGCTGTCCCTGGGAGGTGGGCTGGAGGACAGCAGAGCCCCTCACAGTGGACAGAGCCCCAGCTGTCCCTGGGAGGTGGGCTGGAGGACAGCAGAGCCCCTCACAGTGGGCAGAGCCCCAGCTGTCCCTAGGAGGTGGGGTAGAGGGACAGCAGGTCCCCTCACAGTGGGCAGAGCCCCAGCTGTCCCTGGGTGGTGAAGCTGGAGGGGCAGTAGACTCCCTCACAGTGGGCAGAGCCCAAGCTGTCCCTGGGAGGTGGCACTACAGGGGCAGCAGATCCCCTCTCGGTGCCGTGGCTGCATTTCTGGGGCCTTGGCAGGATGGCCTGGTGAAGGGTGAGTGTAGACAGGCCACTCTCGGGTCTGAGTGGGTGGTGAATGCTGTGCCCGGGGACCTTGGCTGCCTCTGTCCCCAGCTCTTGACTGTTGGAGGTGGGGTTGGAGGGACGTGGCTGTCCGTCACCAAGGCTGCTCTCAGGCCCTCTCTGGGAGCCTGCAGTTTCCTGGCAGGAAGTGTCCAGGTGAGTGGGGCAGTGTGCTTGCAGGGCCAGGAGAGCCTTGTCTCAGAGGGAGCCGCTCAAGATGATGTCTCCGCCCCTTGGGTTGTGGGCTCCCTCAGCTGGCTTCCTGGTGGGCTTGGTGGTGGTGGAGTCCATGTCCTGCCACCCTCAGTGTGACCAAGCCAAGGCTGGCCTCGGAGAGCGAGGCACCTGGGTGCTGGGCCCAGCGAGCTGCCTGTGGTGGAGCCCTGGTCCTCCCAGAGGCCCCTCCACCACGAGGGAGCAGCTGGCTCCTGCAGCCACAGGACGGCCTCCCGAGACCAGGGCACATGGTGGCACGACCCATGGGAAGTGTCCCGGCAGGATGTGACTCCTGCTCTGAATGAGTGACCGATGCGGGGCACTGTCCTCCAGGGAAGGAGCAGGGAGGCCTGAGGACCCAGAGGGAGGGCAGGGTTTCACCTCTTTCTGATTTGCCCAATGTCCACATGACCTGCTGGCTTCCAGCTTGGGACCCAGGTGGGCTGTGGCCGGCACTCATGGGGCCTCTTGGCTCAGGGAGTCTCCTCAGGGGCCCTGGTTCTTGGGATTCCAAATCCCACGTCAGTGTGACCCTAGTCCCACCTAGTTTAGGGCCATTCCCCTCCAACTGGGACTTGCATATCCAGGTCCCCTGTTCTCAGGGCTTTGTGCTCAGACTCGGTCACACCACTGCTGTCCCGGCCCTTCAGCCTGCAGGTGAGAGGGGGACTTACTGCCTTCCAGGGCCACATGAGCCATCTGTGTCTGTATCTACATTTGAGGCTGTAGCTGTGTCTTTCTATATCACCCATATCTTTCTGTTATCTCCGTCTACCTGGATCATGTATACCCACATCATCTGAATGCCTCCGTATCGTTATATCTTTCTATATCTCTAGATCTATGTAGATACACACAAATAGGTATCTACATGTCGATAGCACGTGCATGTCTCTGTATCATATCTTTCTACATCCACATATATATATACCTAAGTACGTGTCCATATCAACAGTGTTTACATGTCTGTCTCTCTACACCATCCACGTGTCCATATCCACGTTATCCAGACAAGCCCTAGCCTGTGTACCTCTAGCCCTGACCACCTCTCGCCCTACCACCTCCCACCCTGTTTCTCTGGGACCCCGGCTGGCACAGCAGCCGTCGGCATCACAGGAAAGTGGAGCACCACTCGGGATGAAGATTTTGCCTGTCATCACGGCACAGGGACATTTGCGCACTTTGGAAAACAGGGAAATGGAATTCAAAAGAAAAAGAAAATGAAGAAATGTCAAAAACAAGTCTCTCCCCACTGAAGAAGAGGAGGCCATAGATAGGCCCCCAAGAAGGAATGTGGGGGCAGCAGGGGTGCAGTAGGCAGGAGCCTTGAGCACCTCCACTCAAGGAGAAGGGCCAGTGTCTCATGCAAGAGGCCTGCATAGGACGGGGCAGGGCTCCAGAATGACACGGAATGTGTAGAAATAAAATGGTCATTGAAAAAAATGCACGCAGGCTTTATATTAGATGAAGCCAAAGAGCCAAGTTGAGGAGCTGGAGGGGTCTGAGATTCTTACCTGGATGTGTTATGGAGAAAAAAGAATCAGTCTGGGAAATGGGCTAGAATGGAATTCTGAAGGGGCGATGGAAGAATGAGAGAGGAGAAGGCTTGGGAAGATCTTGAACCAGAAGAGCCCCAAATGGGGTGAACTCGCATCCTCGGGTGGAAGAAGCACAGTCCCGAGTGGCATGAAGACACACCAATGCATGCCAAGTGGCTGCAAATTGAAACACTGGGATGACTGGGGAGACACCCGAGGGGCACCCAGAGAGGAAAGCCCCTAGCGGGAGGCAGGGAGGGAGCTGCAGGGAAGGAGTCACGGTCAGGGTGGGAAATAGCACAGCTCTCAGACACTCGTGAAAGCACAGAGCAGATGATACGTGCCGTGGGGCCCACTCACAGTCCAGGGCCTGCCTGGGGAGCCTCAGTGGAGTGTAGGCAGGCAGGTGGGTGGGCAGGTGGATTGAGGGCAGGTGGGATAGGGGCAGGTGGGTGGGGGACAGGTAGCGGGGGCAGGGACACTGAGGGCAGGTACACTGGAGGTAGGTGGGGGTCGAGTGGGGTGCAGGTAGGCGGGGGCAGGGACACTGAAGGCAGGTGGGGGACTGGGGACAGGTGGGCGGGGGTAGGTGCACTGAGGGCAGGTACACTGGAGGTAGGTGGGGGTCGGGTGGGGGGCAGGTGGGATGGGGCAGGTGCACTGAGGGCAGGTACACTGGAGGTAGGTGGGAGTTGGGTGGGGGCAGATAGGCAGGGGCAGGGACACTGAAGGCAGGTGGGGGGCAAGTGGGGGGGCAGGTGCACCTGCCGGCCCTGGGGAGTCTGGGTTGAGCCACCCCTGAACAAGGGCACAGGGAACCGTGTCCTCCCTGGCGCCTGGGGAGTCCACTCCCCGTGCAGAACCTGCCTGGCGTGCTTGGAAGAGTAGGTGGGCAACCCCTGGAGGAGAAGCAGAGCCAAGAAGACAGGCAGAAGCCAGGCAGCATGGCCGAGCTCGGAAGGCCCAGGGCGGCCGTGCAGGGCTACAGCCACGGGAGAGCCCGACCAGCTGCCCTGAGGAGTCAGGGCTCCCACCTTTCCCAGGAGCTCTGGCCCCCCACTGCAGGCAGCCGCAGCTCATCCTGCGGGGAGCGAGGGAGAGCGAGCCCTGGAGCCCAGCAGAGCCTGTTCCTAGCAGAAGCCAAGGCCTCCCTAGGGAAGTGCTCCCGGAGGACAGGGAGATGGGGGCTCCAGTGGGAATAGGAGCAGTCGCAGCCCTGGGAAGGTGCGAGGCCCAGGGGTGCCAGCCCAGGGGGTGCGAGGCCCAGGGACGACAGTCCAGGGAGAGAGGGCTGGGCAGCAGGATGATGCCCAGGTGAAGAACAGGTGTGAGACGAGAGCGAGGGACACAGGGAGAGTGGAGGGAGGTGCTGAAGACCAGGGTGCCTGGGCCCGAGGGCAGACATCCCAGAGGGCCACTGGGGCGTGCGAAGCTTACTTCCTGGATGTCTCTCATGCTCTCCCCAACTCCTAGGAAACATTAGGAAGGAAAACAAGCTCCAGAGACTAAAAAGAGAGATGGCTGGCAGCTGCCCTCATGCCCTGAGTCTGACCTTGATGCCAAAGCAAACCAGAAAAGGTAGAAACAACATTCCTGACAGTAGTCCTAGTTCTCTTCAGGTTTTGTGATCCACCTGAAATGATGATGATGATTTTAAGATCTTTTAACGGTGTGCACGGCCTGTTTCTCTGATCTACAGGCTTGAAGATGAGGGAGATCATTGCATTTGTGGAAAGAGCTGGCCTCGTGGAGACCACAGGGCCAGGGCTGCAGGGGACAGAGCAGAGCAGGCCCGTGGGCTTGCAGCCGCGGCAGCCATAAGCAGGGGCCCGCGGAGGAGGAGGCCGGAGGGAGTGAGACAGCCAGCTGCTCAGGACACCGGAGGCCCCGTGGAGGGCCGAGTGGCCCTGGGCCCGAGGCTTTGGTACAGGGGCTGTGCCCGGGGAGGAGCTCAGGCCAAGACCCAGAGGGTCTTACTGCCAGCCATCCCAGCTCCCCGGGGAGTGGAAAGTCACGGGGTGGATGCCCTTTCACATGGTCACATGAGCTGCAGAGAGGCTCAGGGTCAGAGTTCAGCCCTCCAGGCCTGGCACTGCGATCCAGAACACGCAGGTGTATCCAGGCCCAGGCCAAGGACCTATGGAGTCCCCAATGGCCACATCAGAAATAAGAGAAAAGGGTTCGAGAAGGAGCAATGAGTTCAGTGGTAGCTTGGGCCAAGGTGGGGTGAGAGCTGTCCACCCCTCCATCCTGCAGAGCGTTGCGTTTCCCAGGAGCAGCACCCAGGAAACGGGCACCCGTGGCTTCAACCGGTGATGCTGGCGGGACACACTTCCGGTTCTGGAGCTCTGGGCTGCCGTGTTCTTTGGCACCAGGGCTTTGCCAGATGGGGCAGTGCCCGCCTCCGCTCTCTGCCTGAGCGGTTGCCTGTGGGAAGTCGGGTTGGCTGGACGTGGCTGGGGGCCAGAGGAAACCATCTGGGGCTTCTAATTCAATGGCCCCATTTCCTGGGGACACTTGAACCTGAGGTGGCCTGTCTCTGCCCCCAGCCCAGCCTTGGGCCTCACGTTCTTGGCAGAATGGGGTTCCATGAGTGTGCCCTCCTGTCAGGACTTCAGCTCCCATCACACACTGGCCAGGACCAGTCCCTTCAGCCCATCCCCTGATCAGAGCCACGGTCAGCAATCTCCAGCCACAGGGGGCAGCCAGGCGCAGTGCCAACCTGAGCCAGGGACACTTCACAGAGGAGAGCTGGGGTCTGGTCCAGACACCATTCAGCCCCCTCTCCCTGTGATGTGAACTGGTCTGTCTGCCTGGTGGCATTAACCCAAACTCAGCTGGAGGTGACCTTGGCAGCCTGTGACAACATGTGTCTGTGGGCTGAGCTACTGTGGTGACACGTGGTTGGCATCTGACCCGGAAACACGGACACAGGCCTCCCTGCCCAGCCTGGACTCCTCGAGGGAACTGCATCTCTGTTTTCCCTTCTGTCCTTGGTGACCACAGTGGTGGCTCTTTGGGCTGTGCTGTGACCCTGAGAATCCACGAGCCCTGACCACATGGGGCTGCACTTGGTGGCAGGGCCCACCCAGGGTGACAGAGGGGAGGTGACATCACAGGGAGGCTCTGACGGGATCCACGGGGGCCTCCCGCCTCCAGGGCTGGGGAGTGAAGTGGTTTTAAGCCGTCTGCCCGGGTCACTGCTTACAGCCCCGAACGCAGCGCCTGAGTGGGGGCGGCTCCGTGGACCATGGCCCTCCTTTTCACGTCGCGGAAGCTGCCTCAGGTGGAGGATCCTCTGCGGCGTGGTAAGGTGAGTGTTTCTTTCAGGTTCTCCAGGTTCACGTGCCCACGACGTAGCCAGCTAGGAGTGTCCGGTCAAGGAGGTTCCGGCTTCTCTTTAAAAAGGGCATTCACCACTTTCCCAAGTTTAATCTAGTCCTCGGCAGGAGGCACAGCCAGTTTGTGACCATGAACTCAAAACCATCCCTGCGTCCCTGCCTGGGGTGCAGGAAGACGGGGCAGGGGTGAGATGGTGAAATACTGTTCTCGGCTCCCGATCTGCGGGAAGCTGGGGACAGATGGCCCATCTGAATAGAAACATTGTATTTCTTTGGAAAATAAATTCTACCCCAGGCGAACAGGGTGGCGCTGGCCGTTTGGAGAGGTAGCGGTGCAGTGCCACGCGCTACTCTCACAGATCGTTAAGCCCATATTTATTCATTAAAAAGGGATAAAAGCGTTGGAATCCATAGAGGGGCTTCACAGGCAGAGGGTGTTTGTGAGATGTGGCAGTTCCCAAGGGCAGGTTAGATGGAAATTCAGGTTCTCCGTTTCAGGCTTCTGACACCTGGTGGGTGCTGTGGCATGTCACAGCTCACGAGAAGGCATGCCCTCAGGACTCTGTCCCCTTTCCAGCAGACATTTTGGAAAGGATCGATTTGAACACAGATTTGGGGCCAGAATGGGGCGACCTTACTTATTTGGTAGCACTGCCCGTCTCCTGAGTTGCTGGGAGGCTCAGATTTCTTAGGAATTCACCAGTTGGTCCATGTGCATTTGTCACCTCTTAATGCTCTTTGTAAACACGTGTCCCCTTGTCAACATTATTGCACGTTAACAACAGGCTTGCAGGATGTTAGGAATTCTTGTATTTCTGTATGAATTCTTAGGCAATATGTTCACAATTTTCTGAATCAAGCAATGATTGTGGACGTTAAAAATTTGTCCCACAAGGTCATGCTTAAAGGTAGACTAAAGGTAGACTCGGAAGGTGTCTTTTTTCACCTGATTGATTGGTTCATCTTAGCCGTACATCACACTAGATTCATCTTGACAATCTTTGATGCACACGTGTGATCCGCTCCATTTCACTCCCCAGCACCCCTCCCCGTCCCCTTCCCTCTATCCACCCATCTTCCTGCTATTTACGTGCCCTTGTTTTCCTTAGGATCTGGGGGTAGACGTGAAGGGGAGATGCAGTGTAGTCATTCATTGTACCTAGGAAGCCTCGGAAGAGCTCTTTCTCACTGGCCCTGCCATTCCCCTGCACCCCACAGTCCTGGGGTGACACAGGCTCACCCCCAGGCCCCCCAGAGCCACTCTGTTCCCTGCTGTTGACGCCAATTTGGCGGGAGCAGACTCTCCTGGGGAGACTAAGCACGGACTAAGTGCGAACCTGCTCGTCTCCATGTACCAAGGAGCTCTGTGCCGTGTGGCCTTGGCACTGCTGACAGTGGTGACAGCCTCCACAGGGCCAGGGTCGTGCTCCCTGTGACGGGTGGTGTCTTCCTGTGCCCACCCATCCTCCTGGCCGCCTCCCTGCACACGCACACACTCTTCGTAAGTGCTCTGCTGGAAGACCATTTATTTTGGAGGATTTCATCTCTGCTTCCTGCGGTTTTCTTGGCCTTAGGCCCAGCCACGGGGCTCACCTCTAATGGCCTTGCTCCCCTCCCGACTCAGAAAGGCTTTTGGAGTTTTGGGAGACGCTGCAACCCAGCCCCTCTCCCCCAGGGCATGAGGCCTAAGGGAGCAGCACCCACCTTCCAGGCAGCCTTCCTGCACTCAGCGCCTCTCACAGGACGGCCTGTCTACAGGATGTCATGGAACCCGCAGGTGTCATGGGTCCCTGCAGACCGCACACGGTCTCCGGCTTGTTCCCAGGTGGCTCCCCCTCCTCCACCCACGGAGTATTTCCTGCATCTTGGCACACGGGCGTCTCAGCAGGTGCTGGAGGGACAATGGTGGGAAGCAGCCCCGACCCTCGGGGTGAGCCCTGGGCTGACGTAAGGACTGTGTGCTGAGTGCGTTACTGTCACGGCAACCTAACTCGCCCTCAGCGATCGGCTCTGGGACAGGCAGGACCAGCAACACGAGGGCCAGCACAGGAGGCCGCCAGCCCAGGCCGGACTCTGGGTTGGGGAGACTCACCTTGCAGCCCACAGGATGCAGATCTCCCTTCCACAGTGACCTAGAAGGCCAGGGGAGCATCCTGGTGTGGGTGACGGCTGGAAGGGGTGTCAGTTGGCAAGCTTAGAGGGGGACAGAGAGGCCAGCTCCCCGGGAAGAGTAAGAAGACTGGTCTTCAGTCTCCTCATTCAGCAAGACTCTAGAAGACCAGGCCACCGCAAGTGACCCACAGCAGCTGGGGCGTAGCAAGGGAACTGCACTGGACCCTTGCGCAGGGAGTGTCTGACCACAGCCAGCGCCTGGGTCTGTGGCATAGCAGTTACTCCAGAGAGCCGCTCCTGCTGTCCTCCGGGTTCCCCGCACCTGTGATGGACCAGAGTGCCCCACACAGCCACGTGTGTCTCAGAGCACACCAGAGCTGCCTCTTCCTGAACTTTGTGCATGTGGATTCCCACGGCACTTGCTTGCGTGTGGGCTGCTTCCTGTCTGCAGTGTGTTTTGAGCTTCCCTGTGGACAGCTGCTCTCCTTCACCATGAGCAGAATCCCGCTGTGTGAACATCACACTGTAAATCTGCACGTCCTCTGCGTTTCTCTCATTTCCCCCTGGTGTAGACCTGTAGGTGTGTGGCCGCTGACTCTTAGGGAAGCCCTGACGGAGGCCCACCAGGGGAAGAAGTCCTTGAACGCTGTTCCTGCTCCACCACCTTCCTCTGACGCAGCCTTCTCCTCGGTCCTGCTGGACGGTGTCCATCACGGCTTTGCGCTGTGGACCGACCATCCCCACGAGAGCCTGCTGCCACGTCTAAGGGATTGCTCAGGCGATCGTATGATTAGAGCATTTTCTTTCCTAATGACCAAAGCTACTTTAATGAAACACCTTGTGTTTAATTAAATGCAAAATAAATTAGGAAATGCAGCTGGCGGTTATGGTATAGACACTTCACTCACCGTGTGGCTCGCGGGTCTGTTGGAGTTTTTAGCAGACAGGGTAGGCGGGGAAGCTCTCCTAACCCCAGTCCGCGTTTAGAAGGCCCGATGAAATACCTGAGCGTTTTAACCAACAGGTAACAGACACTGGACACCCAAACCTGAATTCACCCACCTGACGGAGCAGCAGCCTGGTGAGGTCTGGCTCGCTGGTGCAGGGCGTGTTGAGGTCTCAGCAGGTGCGTGACAGAGCCGCCCATCACACTGCTGGGAAGACGCTGGGCACACCACAGAGCGTCCCCTCTTGGTTCTCTTCACGCCGGCACCAGAGGCCTCCGGTGCCACGTGCTCGCCACTGTTGACGCCCTAGAGCTTCAGGCATGGGATGGCGGAGCGAGGGCAATTTCCTGTCCTCTGCTGGGTGGACCCCTCCTGGAACCCACTGCCCACCAGAGCAGCAGGAGAGCTGGACGGACCTGGAGCCAGCAGGAGGTTGTCACGATGGCCCGTGTGGCACTGTCCCTGCTGGGCTGCTTCCCACACTGAGGTTACAGCTGCCTTCTGCCCGTGGCCACCACTGTGTCCCCTGCCTCCACATTCCCATCTAGGGTGCTGGGGTCCTCGTCTCCTCTCAGCCAAGAACTGATGACCAGGACAGGACAGCACGCACCAGCAGGCTCCCTGAAAAAGCCGTGGAGAGAGACCTCCCAGGAGAGAAGGGCCTGGAGCTGGAAATCCCACGGGGGGGTGCTGGCCTGTCCTTTCCTATGTCCTCCCTGTCCACGCGCTCCTCAGTACTGGTGCCCTGTGCCCACGCGTCTAGTTTAGCTTTCCTACCAGACCCCTGCTCAGGAGCACGAGTGGGAACTGTCTGTCTGATGGTGTCCCCGAGTGCTTTTGTCAAGCAGGAAGCTGACCTCTTCAGAAGGCCCTCGCCCTGCCCCTGTGCTCTGGCCCTGCCCCCACCTCCTCACTCGCCGTCTGGCCCTGGCTGCCCACTCCCTCTCCATCTCCCGGGTTGCCGCAGTCTGGCTGGGCACAATTCAGGAGCCACTTGTCAAAAGAAACAAACTTTATTTTTAAAACTACAAACGCCAAACAAAACAGCTCCTCAGGAAAAACCCTCAGAGCCCAACTGCCACCACCGGCTTCCACAAGCCTCTCCACACACCAACCACCACCTCCCACAATCCTCCTGCTCTTGAGGCCGATTGGCTGGGTCGCATGGGCGGAGCCAAAGAAGTCCCCCAATGAGCAGTTCCGTAGTCTGAAGGGCAGGGAAACAGCCCAATGAACATGACCGCAGAGGAGCCAATCAGCTAGATGTTGCTGGGGCCACTGTGAGCCAATCATCAGCCGGCAGCTGGAAGTTTGCTGGCAGCTGGAAGTTTGCTGGGGCCCCTTTGGCTGTGGCTCTCAACACCGGGTCACCATGGCTTGGTGGAGATGTGGATGTCACTTGGTCTGGAGAAGGGGCCGCGGCCTCCAGAGCTGAGGGAAGCTAGTGGGTCCTGCACCCCGGCCTCTGAACACCTGCCCTCGGGGTTCTCACGCTGCCGCAGAGGGACTGGGCAGCAGCTGCAGAACTGAGAGGAGAACTTGCCCAGCAACAGCCGTGGGCACGGGCAGGAGGTGAGGAGCGCCTAGAGTCTTGAGGCTGCGCACCTGGGAGGACTTCTGGGAGGACTTCTTGGGGGGACTTCTTGGGGGACTCGGGGGCTCTGCAGAAGGGCCCCGTGGGGCTGGCCATGCTGTGGGGCTGGCCACGCTGTGGGGCTGGCCCCACGGGGCCCTGCAGGACAGCCTCTAGGCTTCCTTCCTCGTCTGGGAAGAGGGGATAATGACCCCAAAGCCCACGTTCTGAGGTCACTGTGTGGAGGAATCGGGGAATGGAGGTAGGTGCTCCAGGGTGGATGTGTGGCTCTCTCAGGGCAGGGTCATGGCGAAACTGACAGCTCACATGCCAAACAGACCAAAGCCGATGTCCTCAGAGAAGGTCCTGCTCCAGCCTCAGAAAGGCCTGGACCTGCTCTGCGAGCAGCTGGTGTCACCGGGGCTCTGGCCCCACTGGGGGCTGAAGAGGGGACCGATGGCAAAACTGGGGTCCCCGAAGGAAATGTGCCTGTGCTGACAGGAGAGGCGGGGCAGGCTGGGGACGGGCAGGAGGACCGCCCCCATGTGGTGGAGGTGGACGGGTTGAGGGCAGGTGAGGACCTGCCACTGAGCATGCCCATCGCTTAGGCACAGGTGGACAACCCCCAGGCCAGCATGTTCATGGCCAGGTGTCAGGAGCCAGGTGGATCCTGGACCTGGAGACCCAGACGTGGGCACACAAGGGCCTGGGACACCAGGAGGCCCTGGAGGGCCGTCCCCTGGAGGAGGTTGTGGGTTCAGTGTGGCTGCTGTTGGGTGGGGTGGGGGACAGCGTCGGGCCTTCCCATCTGGATCTCTAAGAAGTGTAGCCAGCTTGTGTCGAGAGCCTGTGGACACTTGGGGAGCGTTCTCCTCCGCCAGGAAGTTCGTCACCTGAGAGGGAGGTGGCAGGGCCGCGGCCTCTGGGGCTGGAGGGCCATGGCCTCTGGGGCTGGGGCTAGGCACAGCCAGGACAGGTGAGAGGTCCTGAGGCAGGCAGGCAGCAGGCCTCGGGGCCACGCCCCAGGAGTCTCTCTGAACCCTGGAGCAGATTCCTGTGGGGGCCAGGACCCTATCGGCCCTGCACCACGAAAGGAAGACAGGCCCCCTGCAGAGGAGGAATCCAGATAGGAAAAGAAGAAAGAGGACAAACTGAGAAAGGAAGGAATCCTATAAACCCACAACTGCACAGGACAGCCGCAAGCAGGGCTATGGCCACCAGGTGGCGCTCTTGCCCTGCGTATGGGCTGCGGGGCCCCAGGCCTGGGACAGCGGGTCTGTCTGCTCAGCCTCTGGGTTAAGTTCATGCCTGTAACATGGGCAGCTCTGTCCAGGGAGGTGAGCGGAGTCTGTTCCCTTCTGTTCTGGTTGGCAGCTGCCCAGAGGGGCAGACTTCCTGTGGACTGCGGGGCATGGGAGTGAGGGCGGTGTGGAGAAACTCTGCTTCATGTCTGGTGAATATGAACACGCCTTCCCCTTTATCCGTTCTTAAAATGCTTCAAGAAAGAACGTTTGTGGGCTGGGGATGTGGCTCAAGCGGTAGCGCGCTCGCCTAGCATGCGTGCGGCCCGGGTTCGATCCTCAGCACCACATACCAACAAAGATGTTGTGTCCGCCGAGAACTAAAAAATAAATATTAAAAAAAAATTCTCTCTCACTCTCTCTCTCTCTAAAATAAAAAAAAAAGAAAGAGCGTTTGTAGGGAGATTTAGACCCAATTCTAAGTGTGCCAGGGAGCCGTGGGCAAACGGGCACTTCAGAGGGGCTCCTCACGCCCCGCAAGGACCCAGCAGCTGGGGGCAGCAGGAGGAAGCCAGCCCTCAGAACCTGCTGGAGGGGAGCGGGTTTAGTCTGCTGCTGTCCACACCCCGTGCAGGCCCCAGGGAGTGGGGTATCACCCAGCTACGTCCTCACACGGCCTTCCTGTCCTGTCCTGAAACCCACTCGGGGTCGACTCTGAGAACCTGGTACCAAGTTTCCATGGGCCCCAGGCTGTGGTCACTCTCAGGCCCCCTGCTTCACTTTCCCTGGGAAAGGGCAGTGTGAGCTGCCAGTGGACAGTCTGGTTGATAGCCCCCAACTCTGAAGTCACAAGATGGGGTGCTTCCTGTCCACACTGTTGGTGGACCCCCACACGTTCTGACATGGGGACCTGATACAGGGAGTCCTCACCAGGCACAGGCCCGGCCACGAGGCAGGAGCTGTGTAGCCCGGGCATGGTGCTCAAGGAGTGGACACACTTGGCTCCTGTTCACATTTCGTTGGTGGCAGGAAGGCCCCCGTGGGGGAGAAGGAGAGGATTCAGCTCAGCGGGGGACCCAGGCCGGGGGCGGCTCTGCGCACTGGCCCCGGGCAGAGGAGACCTCGGTGCCTCTCTTTCTGTAGCACACCTGAGGCGGGACCTCCCTCCTCCTCCTCCTGGTCAGCACTGAGTCTGTGGGGTGTTGGGAGGCCCTGGCCAGCTGCAGTGGCCGGTGGCCATGGCGGGTGTGGGCTCCCAGTGGGTAGTGCTCTGCCACAGGGCTGCGGTCCCACTTCCCGGTGGAGCTGGAGTGAGCGCAGCCGGAGGTGGTGCTCCTGAGCTGAAAGGAGGGTGCTCTCCCGGAGGTGAAGCCCTGGAGAGGCAGGTGGCACCGTGGCCAGGGTGGTCTGGTCCTGTGTGGCATCGCCAGGGAAATGTGTTTTCTTCTGGTCCTGGGGGTGGGGGCAAGGGAAGCCGCTGCCCAGGGACAGCTCTGATCCTGAGCGTGGTCTCGGGACGTGCTCTGCGGAGCCCTGTAAGGTCTTGACGGTGTCACTCAGTTCTGTCTGTGAGCAGGTTCTTACAGGAGCTGTTCAGTCCCTGAGTCTCCCCAGGGAAGGACAGGGCGAGCCTCACCAGCGTGCCTCAGTCCAGTGACGCCTCCTCCCGGGCCAGGCACCCAGAGCCTAAGACACAGAGTGCCCTGTGGTCAGCACTCGGCGTGCGCCCGGCCCGTGCCAGCGCCAGCCTGGGTTAGACTCCTAAGCCCCGCGGCATTCAAGCCTCCAGGATCCTGAGAGGGAGGATGGCCTCATAACTCAGGGTCCAGTGGGAACTGAAAATGAGGGTCCACTTGTTCAAAAAATATGAGGAACGCCAGATGGAATGGCAGGCTGTCACACCAAGGGGGGACACCACCCAGGGGACTTGGGGTCAGCCCCAGGAAGCAGACTGCAGTGCTGCCCATCAGGGCCCGTCTTTGGCAGAGGGCAGCAGCCCCCTCAGGAGGTGCTGTGAGGTGTGGTGGGTTCCAGGAGCTTCCATGTGCTCAGAGCCCCGTCCTCTGGGTTGGACATCCCCAGGGGCTGCTGAGCGCACTCCGTGGTTCTGCGTCATGGATGCTGCCAGGGGCCCTGTTGGGCACAGCCCAATGCAGCTTCCAGGCCCCACTCTTGTAGCCTGTCCAGGGACGCGCTGGCTGGGAGCCCGAGGTCTGGGCCACAGCTCCTGCAGTGTCCTCCTGGATCTGAGTGATGTGGGTCGGGAGGTCAGCAGCACAGGAGCCTTGGTCAGCCAGCTCAGGAGCGTGGGTCGGCCAGCACAGGAGTGTGGGTCAGCAGCACAGGAGCCTTGGTCAGCCAGCTCAGGAGCCTTGGTCAGCCAGCACAGGAGCGTGGGTCAGCCAGCACAGGAGCGTGGGTCAGCCAGCACAGGAGTGTGGGTCAGCAGCACAGGAGCACTGGTCAGCCAGCACAGGAGCGTGGGTCAGCCAGCACAGGAGTGTGGGTCAGCAGCATAGGAGCACTGGTCAGCCAGCACAGGAGCGTGGGTCAGCCAGCACAGGAGTATGGGTCAGCAGCACAGGAGTATGGGTCAGCAGCACAGGAGTATGGGTCAGCCAGCTCAGGAGCGTTGGTCAGCCAGCTCAGGAGCGTTGCTCAGCAGCACAGGAGTGTTGGTCCACTAGCTCAGGAGTATTGGTCAACCAGCTCAGGAGCGTTGGTCAGCCAGCTCAGGAGCATTGGT
Source organism: Urocitellus parryii (assembly GCF_045843805.1). Taxonomy (NCBI): domain Eukaryota; kingdom Metazoa; phylum Chordata; class Mammalia; order Rodentia; family Sciuridae; genus Urocitellus; species Urocitellus parryii. Next base: position 65,874,793 of record NC_135544.1, on the reverse strand, counting down.
CAGCCAGCTCAGGAGCGTTGGTCAGCCAGCTCAGGAGCGTTGGTCAGCCAGCTCAGGAGTGTTGGTCAGCCAGCTCAGGAGTGTTTTCTTGATGTTTCCAACTGATGCAGGGTCGAGAGGGGAACTGCCACAAGATTAAGACGAGCTGGGTTTCGTGGAATCCAGGGGAGTCCTAGGCCACTCTGAGGTGTGTGCTCGACTGCGGTGCAAGGGTCCTGTAACTGAGAGTGCTCGCCCGCGTCCTCCTGGGCTCTGGGTGCTCCCCTGGGTTGACAGCAGCCCTGCCCACAGCACACCAGCCTCTTGGCTCAGCTCCGGACACGACACCCTTATCTTATCTATCTGTGTGGTGCTGAGCAGTGAACCCAGTGCCCCGCACACACAAGGCAGGCGCACCACCACTGAGCCACAACCCGCCCACGGAGTCTTTCTGCCCCTTGCTCTGGTGTGGATAGCTTTGACTCCCTGCCAGGTGGACTTTCCATCAGAGGAGTTTCCTGTATCTGGGGCGGGGAGGTTGACACTGGGGTCCTCCGCTGGCTTCAAACTTGTCTGACTGTGAAGACGGGCCCTGACCTCAGTTCACCCAGAGGGATTTTTATTTGTGCCCGTCCCCTGCACTTTTCCTCCAGTGGAGCTGGTTGAGTGCTGGTGGAACGGTCCTGTGCATGTCCACCTCTGTTAGTGCCAGGGCTGGGCTCTCCCCCGGGTGCCGATACCTGTTTGCGCCTTGCTGCTTGGGTGTAGAGGACAGAAGATTCCATGTTCATCTGTCCCCGCGCCCCGGGGTGCCAGGACTGTCCGAGGCTGCAGCTGAACCCAGGGTGGAGTGCAGGGCTGGCCAGTGAAGGCCAGGCAGGATGGGCGCTGGTGTTCTGAAGCCTGGTGGACAAAAGTAAATGCACAAATGAGCCAGTCACAGTGACAGCCAAGGGCAGGGGGACAATGTGAGAATGGTGCCTGCATGCCTTTTACTAAGTGGTGCTGTCCCCGAAATAAGAAGTTCACTTAGCGTAGGGATTCTGGAACAGCAGGTCGGGTCACTTCAGTGTGCAGACCTTTAACGCTGGTCCTCGGACGCGTCCTTGGGGAGGTGGGCTGGGGAACCTGGGCAGCTGCAGCCTGGGCCTGCATCCCTCTCTCACGGGGTGGCCTGGTCCATGCTCTTTCGATTTTACACACAGATGATTTTTACAGAGGAATTGTGCTCATGCCCACTGCCCCACAGCATCACAGGACACACAGACCTCAGCTGCTGCAGAGACCGAGACCTTTAAAGACAGCACATTCCCAAGCTCGAGAGCCTAACTGAGAGGCGAGAGCTCCCCACACCTGCAGGTCCTAACCACCATCCAACGGCTGCACGTATTTCTTCTCTTTGGGGCGAAGTCAAGGTTGATCAATTCACTTAGGACAGTAAAACCAGCTGTCATTTTCCGTCAAGTTCCGGGGTAACACCACCCCCACAGAAAACAATGACGTGTGAAAATTAAAGTGCCCGGTGACTCTCAGGACTGTACAGTGACTTCTCTATTCAGGTCCCTGGCACCAAGCACCAGCAAAAGAGGTGCTGCCCCAAACCATGATGCTGGAATGATACCCAACTTCTAGAAGCTTCTAAGGACCCAATGTCACCTTGGGGATGCTGAAGGTAAAGCCACGGTACTCTAAAATGTGGGTGAGAATAACATTCTTAATGACTTCACTGAAGAAAGTGAAATGGCTTTTTTCTTTTTGTTTGCTCCCTCAACAAATTTCAAGTTATCACACATCCTGGGGAAAATTCATTCCCAGCCCAGCAAGTTCTCTTTACAGCCCCTGGGCCTCTCCCTTCCTCTGCCCCTTGTGTGCCTGTAATCCATGTGGATGAGGTGTGAGGCTTACACTGTTATGTGTCTTCGCAGAGAGGGTTTTGATGCTGTCAGGGTCCCAGATGACCAGATCGGCGTCAGATCCCACAGCGATGCGGCCTTTCCGGGGATAAACGTTAAAGACTTTGGCTGCATTGGTGCTGGTTATAGCCACAAACTGGTTCTCGTCCATCTTCCCAGTGACCTGAGGGGCAGAGCACACACGACAGCAGGTCAGAGAGCTGCAAGGTGGGATGCTATCCAGCATAGAGAAGGGACATGCCATTGGAACACAGAGGTTGCATGTGCCTCTCAACAAAAGAGAGGTGCAGCTGGGTGGTACACGCCTGTAATCCCAACGGCTGCAGAAGCTGAGGCAGGAGGATTGCGAGTTCAAAGCCAGCCTCTCAGCAAATAGTGAGGCACTAAGCAACTCAGTGAGACCCTCTCTCTAAATAAAATACAAAATAAGGCTGGGGATGTGGCCCAGTAGCCAAGTGCCCCTGAGTTCAATACCTGGTACCAAAAAAAAAGAGGGAGAGAGGCATAGATGTCGCCTCGCATCTAGTCTACCTGCAGGTCTCAGCTCTGCCTCTGGCTCCACAGAATACAGTAGGCGCCAATCACATTAGCTCAAGTCCTTTCCTTTCCAAATCTGTTCTAAATTCAGTACAACAATGGGCACAGGAAATGATCATGCAGCAAGAGAGAGTAAAAAAGGTACAAATGGCCAAAAAGCACACAAAAGAATATTCACTCTAATCAGTAGCTGAAGAAATTAAAGGTCAAACAATAAGACTCAACATTCACCTATCAAATCAGTACTACTTTGAGCTTTTGGCTCATAGTACCCATTTGGACATGGAGAAAACACTGGGGTGCAATCTTCCTAGAAGGAATGCTAACAATAATATGCATCAACAGCCTTAAAAATGCACACACCCTTTTCCTTGATGATGCCTAGAAACATTATTAAGGATGTGTCCAAGGATGTATCTACGTGGATGCCTATCCTGGTAAAAAATATCAGAAATGTTCAAAGCATTGCCAGTGAATCATCATTTAGCACCAAATGGAAAAGTCTGCTATCAAAAACCAAGTGCATTTAAGGATGTGGAAACTTTTTCATGGTATATTAAAACTGCCCAAAAAACAGATCTCAAAATACTATGCATGATGCTAATGTTATCGACACGCTCTCACATAACATATGTAACCGTGCACTTAAGCACTCCTTAAAAATGGAAGGGCACTTGCTAGTTGGGTCTGAAACAGGTGATTTTTATTTACATAATCTAAAAATTCATCAAGAAACAGAAAACCTATTGCTGTTACATTTTAAAACATTAAAATGAAACAGACCAAAGATTTCCCCAAAGCTCAGTGCCTGTTCAAACTGGGCATTCCAGAAGCCTGAGGTGGGACAGAAATGCTAAATCCAGACAGCCTTCAGAGAGCCCATTTCCACCGGGACAAGAGCTAGCTGATTGAGTCACCAGGTGGCTGAGGAAGTTCTCTCCTGACGGGCACAGAAGTCACATTTAAAGACTACATGTTTTCAGGCTCCGCTGTCCCAGAGATGATGATAAGAGACATGTAATATTTAAGGTGAAATGACCTTTCAGGAGTAGTCATGGAGACTACTCCTACTTGTGTAGGAGACTGCCACACAAGTACCAGCTTCTAGAATGTTCTCAACCAGCATCTCAAGTCCATGCCTGCAGATGAGGAGGCAGGGGAGCACCAAGGCGCACCATGAGTGAGACCCTTGGTCCTTACCACAGCCTTGTCCCAGATGATGGACATCCGCTCCTCCGTGCCGTTGGTGCCCTCGGGAATCAGGGTGAAGTTGTCCTTTCCTACGGCTTTCTGGGCAGTGTTGAAAGTGCAGTGGGCACTGCCAGTGACCTGGAGGTCTCCACTGGAAGGAAACATATAATAGGATAACACTGTGCCCAATCTGTCCTATGAGGAATCTGGGGGAACTCGTGGCACCAGAGAATCAGAACACCCAGGGCTCAGTCCAACAACACTAAAGAGTGTGGAGGCCACCTTCACCAGGGGACACTCGCTGGCAGCCCACCAGCACTCTCCTCAGGCCTCCAAGGAGATGGCATCCTCGATGCACAGGTGAGACAACTTGTGGTCAGGGAGGTCAAGGCCTGCAGCCAAAGAGGGGTCTTCGGATACCAACTCATGCCTCATGGCTGACTGTCACGATGGCCCAGCTTTTTATCAGGAACACCCTCCAGGGACAGTGACACAATGACAATTCCTTGTTCGCATCTATCAACCCCAGTTTGGTGCATAAGGGTCTATTTCCAAGCCTGCTCTGGGCCACCGCATGGTCACCTGCAGGTCAGCTTGGCCTGAGGAGTCAGAGAATGTGGAGTGTGAGCAGGGGGCCAGGACTCACCAGGACAGCAGGGAGTTGAGAAAGTCTGGAGTGGTTGGATCTGGGCTCAGGGGTGGCGAGGTGACAAAGGCAGCGGCCTTGGCCCAGTTCTTGCTCCAGTAGTGAGAGCCGTCAGTCCCCAAGCTGGCGGTGATGGGCTCGCCGTACACCACAGTTCCTGAGGGTCAGAACACACATGGCTCAGTCAGACAGGAGGAGGAGTGGGGCCACCTTCACTGGGGGACACTAGCAGCCCCCACTGCTCTCACCAGCCCTGTGAAGGAGACGGTAGCCTTGTCACAGGTGAGGCAATGCATGCCAGGGAGGCCACGTCCCTCATCTGGCCAAAGCCACCTATAGGGCATGTGCTCCCGGGAATTTCCTGTGAACCCCCTGTGAAGCCTGCGCATTGTCTCCTGTGGTCCCAAACAGCCCCCAGGCTTCTGCCTCCCACGCCTGCTCCCAAGCTCCGGGAACAATCTCCAATTTACTTGGCTTCAAGCACCCTGCCCCAAGTGCCACCTCAGCTCTTCTCGGATGCACTCGAACGTGCCCTTGGGGCTCAGCAAGCGCCCTCTCCACTCACACGTGCCCGGTGCCCTGCCCTGTCTAGTTCTGTTGCAAGGCCAGCGAGAGGAAATCACCCAGGACAGGACGAGCCGAAGCCCTGGACAGCAAACACACCACCTCCAGACCTCCCGAGAGGAAGCCTGGACCCGGGTGGCCACGTGAGGGGAGCTGCCCATGTCAGCTGCCACACCCATGGCCGACTTTGGTGGAGTGGCCACAGCCACACTAGTGCGGTCTCAGAGCTTCCAAAGCCTTGGCGAATTTGCTACAATGTCCAAGAAAGAACGCCAGCTCCTGCTGCCCAAGTCCTGTCCCCAACTCTGCCAATGCAGAGCCAGCCAGGGTGTTGGGAGTCATTTATATACACGGGAAGGCAAACTGTTAGTGACCTAAGCACAAAAATTTTAAAATTAAAAAATAAAAGTAAAAATAAAATAAAAACCACTCCTCACCGAAACATCTACTGCCCTCACTATCCAAAGGTCTCCCCTTTGACACCATGCCAAGAACAACTCGGCCTCACACCATCTGCCCCAGAATCCCATCCTCCGCTCCACTGAATGCCCAGTTTTGAATTTTTTTGACTCCTCTCAATGGCGACACATTGAAGGCAATTTATTCATCTGCACAGAGTAGGCACTCAAAAACTACGTTAGATGGATCAAACGGCCCAATTATGCATTAATTAAAGGCATCAGAGCCGGAATTTGAGCTCGGCCAGCCACATCCACCTCTCCTACCGCAAGGTTCGCCCCCACCCACATCGGCCAGCCTAGATTCCCTTCTCCCCAAACACAGGGCCCGGTCAGGAATGCGCTTCTCTCCCTCTCCACAGCTTCCAAAGCCTTATCACCAGATAATGTTCCACAGCACCCTCTTTGCCCGCCACTTAGAGCTGGCTCAGAGGAGCTGCCCCCTCCTGCCTCAGGAATTCCACAAAGAAGTCGCTGTTCAGCTGGGAGTGGTGGAGGCCCCGGCAGGCCGCTGGCTCCGGGCAATCAGTCCCAGTCCCAAGCAGGAGGAGTGACCCCAGGACCAGGGGGCCTGCCCAGAAGAAAGCCCCCAGGAAGAAGAGTGCCACTCAGGAGGACTGGAAGGGACCCTGCCTTCCTGATCCACTCAAGGACTCCCCCAGAAGCTGGTGCAGAGAGCCCACTCAGCTCACCCCAAAGCAGAAAAACAGCCTATGTGACAAGGACTTGTTACAGCCAAGGTCCTTCACCAGATGCCAACAGCTGACCAGGACCCAGGGGCAGCCTCTCACAGGACCTCAGCTCCCAGCTTTGGGGTGGTGCATCCAAAAGATCTTGTTAAGTCTAACTTGATCTGGTTAAGTCTCACTCTCCCGGCCCAGCCAGGTCTGGACGTCCCACCTACTGCTGCCTGCCTGTCTGAGCCCAAAGGTGACATCTGTGTAAGCCCTAGGAACACCAAGGATTCACAGTCCTGAAGGTCTTCTGGTTCTATCCCCACGGCTGTGAGAAAGTTCATGAGAGAAAGGGTGCTTGGAGTAATAAAAACCAACCCAACAACCAGTAAAAACCTATGGTCGGAGGGCCTGGAGGTCCCTGAACCAATGCCCACATTTCCCAGGGTTCCACGTAACTTGTCGCGACTCATCCTCTCACTTGAATTTGCTGCTCAGTCCTGCCCTTGGAAACTGAGCACCAGGAGGGGATGGTGCTAGGAGTGCTGGCTTCATCTCTCCCTGTGATATACCACTCGGGTTGGGGTAGGGAGCTGCTCAAAGGTCTCTTCCTTCAGCACCCAGGACACCCACCTCACAAGAGAACAAACTCAGCCTTCAGCCTCTGGAAACCTCTTAACTTGATGGGTTGGGGCTCCCAAGGCCACTGCTGACCAGAGCCTCCCTGCTTAGACCAGGATAAGCAAGGACTCCTAAACCTGAGCCAAACCAAGATGGCAGCAGCATGGACAAGAAAGGGGGCACTAAGAGAAAAGGGGAGCCTCTGGAGGGTCATTTCTGCTTTGTTCTGTTCTAATTCACGGAGGGATTCAGAGGTTCTTGCTGTCTTTGGACTTTATTTCTGTTCTTCAGTTCCAAAGGCAGGGCAGGGATTAACTACCAGTCCGAGGCCTCCACCTCCAGGCAGCATGGGTCTACAGAATGAGGCTCTCCCCAGTGGCCTGGTCACCAGTGGCCTGGTGCCTCCCCCAGGGCTCCTCTCCCCATTCTCTAAACAGCATGCACGAGGAGCCCTGAATGAGCTTCCGGAGCTCAGTCAGGCCACGGACACCAGGGAGCTTGCATGCCAGAAACAATTGCCACTCATAATAATAAACCACGGAATGGCTTAATCGGCCTTTCTGCACTTCTCTAAACACACTGCTGACGCTTTCTTGGCGGCCCTCGGAGCTTCATGATTTTCTTCTCCAGGGAAAGTCTAAACTGAAGGATGTGACCCCCAGCCAGCCTCTGGCAGGCTCACTCATAACCCTGGGAAATGCAGGGACTCACAGGGGACACACGGGTGATGTTTATTCACAACCAGCCTGGGGCCAGGGTGCATTCGTGAAGAATAAATGCAAGGTTGGGGTTTAAAAATGTTTGACAGCTCCTGGCTCCTACAGTTCGTCATTTCCCATGAATGAGAAGCAGGAGGACAAATCCAAAGGAGGAACAATGGAAGATCACATGTATGTATAACTCAGAATGAAGCACAAGAGAGACAGAAAAGAGCCTGGGACAGAAAGACAGAGAGACAGGCACACACCACTCACACACACACATACACACACACCAGACTTGCTCTTTCAGAGAACCCATGCCGCACCCATCAGCCTTAGGACCGTGCTATCAGATTTTGGTACTAAGAGTGGTTCTAGGGAAACAAAAATCTCAAGACTGAGTTTTCAGGATGGCTTCTGAGGTTGTTGGAATTGGTTTTCTAATCCAATTCAATTTAAAAGCCTTAAGGTTTCTATTTCCAGTAAAGACAGCCCTTGCCGTCGATGGCACAATGGGGCGACAGATACACAGAATCCGACTCCTGATGCTCCCTATCAACACTTCTAAGAGGCAAGATTCTGGGCGACACTGTAGAACATTTTTGTCAAACTGACAAAATGTCATGAGACTGACTGTTGCTCTTAATGGTGCTGGAACCAAGTGGAGAAAGAAAACAATGGATTCAGGGGTTCGAATTCCCACATCAAGCACCACATAAATGGCCTGAAAGAGACTCCTAAGTCTCACAGATGCAGAAGTGAGATGGCTGAAAATCAAAAGCAGGATCCAAGCTGAATTAGAATGTAAACTGAATTCTCGCCAAAAGGGCACGTGTTGTTCAAAGGAGAGAGTGTTGACCCAGAAGGGCTCGTCTCTGGACAGCCTGTGGACTCGGGTGAAAACCTCCTCCCTGGGGTCTCCAGCCTGCTAGCCCACCCTGCGGGCTTCAGACTTGCCAGCCCCACACTTGCATGAGCCAATTCCTTAAAATAGGCCTGTCTCCATCCCCCACCCTCTTTGGTTCTGTTTCTCTGGATAATCCTGACTAATCCAGACTTTGGTAAATTTTATTTCACAACCCAACCCACCTGCCACTCTCAGTTCTAATTCTAGGTTGCTGTGTGGTGCACTAGCTGAGCCCTAAGGGTTCATCCCAAGCTGAGGGGGTCCTCACGATGCCCGAGCACACCTATTGGCCTGCAGGGCATAAGAACTCTTGTCCTGAATCAGGGTTCCCGGGGCTTAAAAGCCCTCAGCAGCCACAGCTGACTGTGTCTGCCTCTGGGTTCTGGGGGTGGTTTGAGGAGGAAGAAAAAATAGCAAGTCCACAAATGATGTCACTGGGCAGCGCCCACGGGCCGCCATTCACCTGTGAAATCTGCCATTCACACACCAGTTTTCTCGTAGTGACAAAGGCAGTCAGAAGGAGACCATTCTAGGAGAGAAAGACCCACAGTGAACCCCTTGGACAGAAAGATGCCCGGGAGTCTGGAACTACTTCCCCCAGGCCCCATGATCTGGGATAAGATTCAATTTCTGCCTTCTGGTTCCTCTTCCAGGAAACAAAGCACTAAACTGACCAGTGTCTGAGATCCTTTCAAGCACAAAAACTGTCCCAGGCATCCTGGTCCTCGCTGTGCTTTCATTTCCTAATCTGCAAAATGGGTTGACGTCATCTGTCCTGCTATGGCCTGGCACAGAAGGATGGAGGCAGCCGGTGTCCAGGAGAGACGGGCTCAGTCAGGTCGGGTCAGGCCAGCATGGGAGAAAAGAGTCCTCACCGATGTTCATCTCAGCTCTCCCTTTTATCTCAGATCCTCACTTTCCTAAACATCTAGACACACAGACGTCGTAAAGGACCACAGGGGACACGGGAGACACCGAGGTACAGGGGCTCACAAGAGAAGCACCTGTCACTGCTTGTTATGAGTTATCTTCTGCCCACATTGGTAGAGAAATTCTGAGTTCTGGCCCCCTGAGGCTCTGTGTAGGTCCCCAGGCCTGCTTGGCTTATACCTCCTCGGTAGCACTGACCACGTCCCACGGTCACTTTATGGTCAAGAGTCCCTTTCCTACTGGTGAAGGAGCTGGCTGAGGCTTGGGACGGTGTCTTGTCCCTGATACCTAGGCCTAAAGTATCACATAGGAAAAGTTTGCTGAAGGAAAAAAAAGAAATCTCTCTCCATTTCACAGATGAAGGAGTGGAATGGCTGAAGCCTCAGACCTCAGACCTCAGACCTGGGGGCCAGAAGAACCCTCCGAGGCAGAAAAGCAATCCTTAGCAGAAAACCTTTGCCCTGAGTTGGCAGTGTCTTTCCTCTGCTTGCCTAACAAGTCTGAGGATAAAGCAGCCCTTCATTCTTTCATCCTGAGGATAACTGGTAGAAGTTATTGTATACACCTTTACCTACATGATCACATTTAAACGGCATCATTGCCCCAGGAGATGAGTGAGGATGACTACCCTCCCCTTGCAGGTGGGAGGAGGTTGCAGGGGAATCCTTGCTTCCACATTCCCCAAGCTTCTGCCAGGTGTCAGGCTCCATTTTCTACCAGGTTCTTGAGGAGGGAAGCCCCAGCCCAGGGAGACCACAGCATTTCCTAGTCTAACATAATCTCCAAGTGTGCAGGTAAGTCAGTCAAACATTAACGTGGAGATCTGTGGGCTGAAGTCAGACGCCTGGCAATCGAGCCCCAGTTCCACACTTTAATAGCCCTGACCTTGTTGACTCAGCTGCAAAGGAAAACAAAATATAAAAGTTGCTGCCTGAGCTGCCTCCTAAAGTTGTCAGGGAGTCCCAACAAGGTGGAAAGAACTTTAATGGCCGGTGTGGTTGGCCAGGGTTCCTGTCCTGCTCGTTAGCACCCAAGAGCACTGAAATTCCTTCCAGCAGCTCAGGTCTGACACGAAGGCTTTCAAGGACTAAAAGGGTGACAAGACCGAACGCAAAAGCCACGTTGGCAACCATGGTGTGGGTACAGCTGGACTGATCCTGGGAGGTTCTGGAACTAGAAAAGACTGAAATCGTTCCCTTGGGTGCTCACCCCGCAGACACACACAGAGCTGAAAGTTAGTGGAACAACAGAGGGCACCGGCCCCCTGGATGCTTCAGTGACACTCCAGACCCTCATTTAGATGAGAAAACTCAGGTACAGAAAGAAAGGGCTTCAGCACCGCTCAGGGGGCTGGTCCCCCAAGACCACCTGCCCTGACTGCAGTCTGGTGAGGGTCCACACGGTCCATGCTCCAGTCTGGGCAGGTGAGTGTCTGAATTCAGGTACACACTAGATAACAGGGCCACAAATCAAGATTATTTTAAACTGTTTGCCTGACTGGTGAATTATCATCATCCAGGCACAGAATAATTGATAAAAGACACAAAAGTCAACTGCCCTCTAGATTCTCCTTTTTGGACACTGTGTGAATAGCCCCCACGCTACACGGTACTGCGACAGGTGGTCAGTGTTGTGGCTGAGCCCCACCTGGCCGTCGTGCAAATGTGTGTCTGGGCGATGAAGACATCATCCGCAAGGTCTCCTTGGGTGGATTATATTACGTCTGAGGAGATCATATCACTTTAGGGGAATGCTGACTGCAAAAAAGCAATTCCTTGCACCTGCCAGGAGAGGGCAGGTTCCCAAGAACGCACCAGCAAAGCAACCCCTTGAGAGCCCCAGAGAGCTCCCAAGCACAGGGGCTGGGAATTGCTGGGTCTGAGCAGGCAGTGCTAGGTCCATCTGGAAGCCATCTCCTGGGACCAGCAGAAGCTGAGAGGTAACAGGCTGCTTCATGCTTTCAGTATTACATACCAGGGATCACAGAGCACAGGACAACAATAAGATAGTTATCTGGGGTACCACACCGTGGGGTACATAGAGCAAAAACATGGGAAACCCTGCAGAATAAAAGGCATCAACTGAACATCCCTCTCTCAGAACCCAAACAAGGAACCACCAACAAGCAGGGGGGAGGGATAGAGAAGAGCTGTGTAATGCACTTAAGAAGCCTGACTGAGGAGCTATACCAAGAAGTTGTACCATGCACACAAAACTACATATCATGTTCAAACACACAGGCTACAGCCACCAAAATTTACCATGCCCTAGACCACAATGAAAACGCCAGCCAATTCCGTAAAGGTGTTATCACACAGGCTGCAATTCCTTGTGCATCTAAAATTAGAAGAATTTTGACTCCTCAAAAAAAAAAAAAAAAAAAAAATTCCATATACAATGAAATTAGGGCCATAGAAACAATTCCAAATAATTGTTAGATTAAAGCAAAAATCAAGATGGAATTAAATTAAAATACTATAATGGCAGAAGCAACAGGGATTTTAGATATATGTATTTGAAAAGAGATTGAAATCAAACGGCATATGCTTTTAACATAAAAACATAAGAAAATACCTGGATACTGGATAAAATAATGTAAATGTTAAGGCAAAATTTAGAAAAAAAACAAAGGAAAAGCTGATGTGTGTAGCTACTGGGTGTTTTGTCTTCCCATTTTTATCTTGGTAAATTAAGATAAAAGATAAACAAAAGTTTCTAGCTTAAGTTAGGCAAAATGAGAGAGCAGACAAAAGTAGAATATATAGCTAATATTTCTCTGATACCTGTAGTTTCTAAAACCACTAAGTGGATTTTTATTAAAATTAATCTTATTAATATTTTTATTATATAGTTCATATTAAATGATTTAATCTATATTAAATGTTATTTAAATTGACTTTGTTAAATTGTATTAATTTAAATGAAATTTAATGAATTTTTAGTATACCGATTTTAAGTCCTTTAGTTATAAACCAATGAGTGGGACAGCTGGGTCAAATGGTGCTTCCGATCCCAGTTTTCCGAGGAATTTTCATACTGCTTTTCAGACTGGCTGCATCAATTTGCAGTGCCACCAGCAATGTATACGTGTACCTTTTTCCCCCCACATCCTCGCCAACATTTACTGTTGCTTATATTCTTGATGATTGCCATTCTGATTGAAGTGAGATGAAATCTTAGAGTAGTTTTGATTTGCATCTCTCTCATTACTAGTGAAGTTGAACATTTTTTCATATATTTATTGACTGATTGTATTGCTTCTTCTGTGAAGTGTCTGTTCAATACCTTGCCCTTTACATTAATATATATATATATATATTGTTTATTGCTGGCAAAAATAGAGTATCATTGAATAGTTCCAAAGTTTAGAGACTTCTAAAAAAGTGGCTTTTATAGACTTTCATGAGTTGAAAACTAGTTGTATTTCTAATAGGGTGGAGCTCAGTAATCACTATGTTGCCATCAAGAAAGCCCGGCAGATGTTTGCCCAGTGGAATGAAAGAAAAAAAAAAAAAAAAAAAAAAACCAGAATTGAGAACATCATCCAGGCAAATCAGTAGGCAACTGATTCTAGTTCGAGGCAGACAATTAATCTGTTGACGAATCTACTTTCACAGTTTGTACATAACATTTATGGACTATTATTTTAAATTCTATTTTAAAAATATTTATTATTTAGCCTTTAGTGGACACAACATCTTTATTTTATTTTATTTTTTTTTTTTTATGTAGTGCTGAGGATCAAACCCCATGCCTCACGCATGCTAGGTGAACGAGCTACTACTTGAGCCATAGACCCAACACTCTCTTAAAGAAATTCTTATTTCCACCTTGCTTCTTTATGATAATGAGAATTCAAATTTATGGGTAATATATCATTCACTGAACAACTTCTCAGTCCAAATCAATCCTTCTACTACTGTATTGTCACTGGAGTGTTATGTTAATCTTCCTACAAACGTGTGCGGAACATTTCATTGATTATGCCAATTCTTAAAGATACAAATGTGCCGAGCCCTAATATCCAGAGTACACAAAGAACTCAAAAAGTAAACATTAAGAAAACAAACAACCCAATCAACAAATGGGCCAAGGACCTGAACAGACACTTCTCAGAGAAGGATACACAATTAATCAACAAATACACGGAAAAAAATGCTCACCATCTCTAGCAATCAGAGAAATGCAAATTAAAACCACTCTAAGATACCAAATCAGTCCAGTAAGAATGGCAGCCATTAGGAAGTCAAACAACAACAAGTGCTGGCAAGGATGTGGGGGGAAAAGGTACACTTGTACATTGCTGGTGCGACTGCAAATTGGTGCAGCCAATTTGGAAAGCATTATGGAGGTTCCTGGGAAAGCTGGGAATGGAACCACCATTCGACCCAGCTATTCCCCTTCTCGGACTATTCCCAAAGACCTAAAAAGAGCATGCTATAGGGATACAGCTACATCAAGGTTCACAGCAGCACAATTCACAATAGCTAGAATGTGGAACCAACCTAGATGCCAGTCAATAGATGAATGGATAAGAAAATGTGGCATTTGTACACAATGGAATATTACTCAGCACTAAAAAATAACAAAACCATGGCATTTGCAGGGAAATGGATGGCATTAGAGGAGATTATGCTAAGTGAAGTTAGCCAATCCCTAGGAAAGAAATGCCGAATGTCTTCTTTCATATAAGGAGGGGGACTCAAAACAGAGCAGGCTGGAAGAGCATGAAAAGAAGACTACCAATTAGAAGGGACAAGAGGTGGGAGGGAATGGGAGAGAGAAGGGGAATTTCATGGAAATGGAAGGATACCCTCATTGTTACACACAATTACATAGAAGAGGATGTGAGGGGAAAGGGGGGAAAAAAGGAGAGAAATGAATTACAGTAGCTGGGGTAGAGAGAGATTATGGGAGGGGAGGGGACAGAAGGGGGGATAGGGAGGGAATAGGAAAGGCAGCAGAATATAACAGACACTAGTATGGCAGTATGTATAAACCTGCACGTACAGCCAATGTGATCCTGCAAACTGTACACGTGGTAAAAATAAGAATTCATACCCCACTTGAATCAAATGTATGAAATATGATATGTCAAGATCATTGTAATTTTTTCTTAAGCAACCAATAAAAATTTAAAAAAAGAAACGAGACAAGGCCCATATTAAAGAGATTTAAAAATTCTACTGAAATCTATAAGAAAATGTTTGAATGAATCATGAGGTATTAAAAGAAGTACAAACTTAATATCTTGCATAGAATTTATCACCCTATGTTTATAGACTCAAAAAGCTTTCCTTACTTTAACCTTCAACTGTGTTTTAACAAAGCCACATTATTCAGGGCTCTCTACTTCTGGCTTTATTCTTTCTTACTTAGTCTTTTCCCCCATATGAGATCCTCACCACCACAGTCGTCAATGGCTGACCTTGCATTATATTTCAAGGATCACTCTATGTAACATCTTCTCCATTGACTGACTGTATTCAATTGCACTTCATAGCAGGAAATGTATATAACACAGCTTTATGTTGTTCACAATATCTACCACAATACCTTGTACTTTTTGGGCACTGAATATATGTATAAGGATACACTTATGATTACTGGATCCTTTTTGTCACGTGTGCTCGCGAATGAGCCAGGGTTTTCCCTCCATATCCCCCATAGTTTCCAGGAATATTCCAAACATATTGAGAAGAAGAGAAATGCTTTTATTTGGACGGTCAGTTTCGAATACACTAGGTAGGTATCTCTCTCAGATAGAAATACAAAATGACAAACAGCTGTGGTCAGAGTGAACCATGCTAGAAGACCGAATCTGAGTGATCAGAAATGCCTTTCAGCAGGAGGAGCAACAACCACTGGAACCAGATTCAAGCCAAATGGGATAGGTCTTACACTGAAAAAGGATCATTATTTGTGATTTAAAACAATAAACAAACACAGAACACCTAAAGAGAAGGAGGCACCCTGCTATAATTTGGATCTGGAATGTTGCCCAAAGGTCATGTGTTGAAAGCTTGGACCCCAATCCACCAGCATTCAGAACGGACTCTACAGAAAGGTGAATTGAATCCTGAGCTCTAACCTCGTCTGTGGATCAATCCACTGATGGGTTCATGATTGGACAGGACTATCGGGAGTTGGTCAAAACTGTGGGCGGTAGGGCCTAGTTGGAGGGTAGGCCACTGGAGTTGATTCCCTGGAAGGGTACATCATATTCCTCAGTCCTCTCTTCCCCTCACCATTTCCCTGATCTCCATGAGTTGAGAAGCTCTGTTTTGAAGCCAGGCTCTCTGCCATGGTAATCTGCCTCACTTCAGGCCACAGCAATGGAGCCTGAAATTGAACCAAAATAAATATTTACTCATTTAATTTTCTCAGGTATGTTGTCAAAGTGATGAAAAAGTCTTCTAACACACACACACACACACACACACACACACACACACACACAGGAGGAATGGTCTAAAGGGAGAAAAGGACACTTGGTATTGTTGATGCCTTCTTCAACAGTAGACACAGCTGGGGTACAGCGTGGATTCTCACTTCAGCAGATGCTAAAAGGGGCTTAAATTTTTATTTTAGTCTTTTATGAGGAGACATTGACTAACACAGGCCTGACTTCTCTCTCAGATTTGGAGATGAATAAGAAGGACCAAGAAGATTTCCTTTTCTAGCACAGGACACAAATGCAGTCACTAGTTTCTGATAGCAATCTGAGTAATTATGTCTACTTGCTCTATCTTGAAGGCAAGAGACATTATGAGGTGATTCATATGATCCTCAGAATCTATTTAACCATTAATTTTCCAAAAATTCTTCCTTTTTTTAAATTTTATTTCTGCCACCTTGGGGTTTTGTTTCCTGAACAGACATATAGAAAGAACAGCTCAAGGAAAAGAGTCTCCTGAATATGGGCTCTGGGAAGAGAGTAATGGGAGCAAACCCAAACCCCTTCTAAAGGGTAATAAGGAAAATGATCCTAAAGGAAACAAAAAGGCAAATATGAACAAAGTGGCAGCAGGCTCCATTTGTTGGCCACTTTCTCTGCACCAGCCATCAGGTGAGAACTACACACACTATGTTCTCATTTACTGTTCAACTCATGCTTGTGAGAGAGGTTTCATAAATGCATTCTGTCAGTTTAGCTCCAAAATTGCTTTGGTCCCAACTGGTCTGTCTGTTACAGCCCACGTGCTTCCTCTCTTTGCTTTGTCCCCAACTCTACAAAACTGCCTCCTCATTAACTTGTTGGAATTTAAACACCTTGGAAAGCAGGGCCTTATCTTAACTCCTTCTGATCCTTAGAGGTATGGGAATTACATTTAGGATTGTTACTCCATAGTAGAAAATTTCTCAACTTTCTATTTCGCTCTGTACTCTTGAAACCTGGATTATATTTGGCACTGATAAACAACCATAGGTGAAGTGAACATCAACCTATTGGCTCTAAAACAAATTTTTCTTAAGTGAAATTTAAGCGGAATTTTTGAGCACTTAAATAAACTTCAATCAGAATCAACAAGGACCAAATAATATTAAAATGAACTCGAAAATGTATAGATTAACAGCAAAAGTTTACTTTTGGAAAGGGTAAAGATGGTTCTTTAGTGAAATTTAATCCGTATTATAATTTGAATTCTGAGACTGATTAAGACTCTGTGATGGTTAATTTTATATGTTAACTCGTCTGGGCTACGATGCCCAGATACTTGGCCAACTTTTATTCTGGGTGTGTCTGTGCTGGTGTTATGGGGTGAGATTTACTTTTGAATCGGGGACTTTTAGTTAAATAGATTCCATTCTCTAATGTGGAGCGAGACCTCACCTCGTCAACTGAATGCAACTGAATGGGACAAAAAGCCCACCTCTCCCAGACAAGAGGGAACTGTCCAGTGAACTACCTTTGGATTTCATCTACAACATTGATTCTTCCTGGCTCCACAGCACACTGCCTTGGGACTCAAACTGGGACACTTTCCTGGATCTCTAGCTCCTCCCAGCCAACCCTGCCCAATCCTGTGAGCCAATAGCTGACAGGCAAGTGCAGGGAAGAAGCAGAGGCCCTGCAGGGGGTGAGTGTGCTACTGGATGCCAGTCCCTGGTCAAAGCGCAGGACAGGCTTCTGAGTTTACAGGCAGGAAGGGATGATTAGTGTTGGTGGAGCCCCAGGAACCCCGCGCTCTGAGGAATTCTGAGCGCTTGGGTCATAATCGACCCCGGCAACGCCGGAGGACGTTCGGGGCAGAGAAGTGGATGGTGATGGACGCGCTTCTCAGAGCTGGTCCGATGGATCACTGAAGTGGCCACGATGTGGTCCTGGTTTGGAGGCCTGGGCTCAGGCTTGGGCCACTTCTTGGGTCAGGTGGGGAGCAGCTTGGCTTTCCTCACCGGCCAGAGCTCCACCTTCAACAGGGAAATGCTTCTGGATGACTTAGGAGACCCAGAAGCAGCTTTACATCATTGTTCGAGAAAGGAAATGGAAACTACTGATTCCACACTAAGATGTGAGAATGAAGGACCGAAAAAGTGCTGTACTGACCTGGAAGAAAAGCATGAAGCATCAGAGCTACAAATAAACCATCAGTCTGTAAGTTCCCAGAATCAACTGCCACAGAAAGAGGTAGAGATCAGCCATCCTAAAGCAGGACAGATTGTACTGCAAGATCAAATGTTCCAACTACAGGCAGCTGCTCAATCAGTACGCTCGGGAGCTTGTGGTGTACCAACAACAACTGCACCGGCTCCGTTCGGTTCCCTGGTCGGTAGTCATTTTTCAGCCTTTCGTGATGATGACACGGACTTTAGTGACATAATTTTATCACAACAAGAAACAAACGGATTACCAACTGAAGTTGCAAAACATGAATCTGAAGTTGGCCACTCGAGGCAGATTGCTGAGGCTCAGGGAACGCACCATTCTGACTCAAGTGAAATCTGCAAAGTACTAAATACTATCAAGACTCTTCAACCAAACCAAAGTCCAGACATATATGATCATCAGCATGAAATTTCAGTTTGGGAGCAGAGTTCTACTGTGGCAGAAAAGGGAAGAACCCTTCCTCAGCATTCAGCAGTGGAAGAAGTGTTCAGGCTTCAACGAGCCCTGGCTGATGCGGAGAAGGAAATCGTGAGACTAAATGGTTTAAACCAGGATAACCGTCTTGCTGAAGACAATCTGAAACTTAAAATGCATGTTGAAGCTCTAGAAAAAGAGAAGTCATCATTGAGTCAAGAAAAAGAGGAACTTCAGATGTCACTGTCAAAACTGAGCCGTGACTATCAAGTCATGAAAAACAGAGCTTCAACGGACATGAATTTGAATGTACAATTACTAGACTTAAAACTTCACTTGAAGGCAAAGGAGGAAGAACTGAATCAGACTATCAATGAAAAGAAAATGCTGATGGCTGAGTTAGAAGAACTGGATCATCGGAATCGGGAAGCTACAGAGCACATGATTTTGATACAAGATGAGCTATCAAAACAACAAAATGAAGGAGACCTTGTCATCAAGAAGTTGGAACAAGATCTAGATGATGAAAAAAAGAGAGTTCATCAACTTGAGGATGAGCAAATGAACATATCCCAAGAGCTGCATGTGCAGAAGGAGAAGTTAACTGAGAATGCACGGAGCCTCAGTGATTTGCATTTAACCAAGCAGAAGCTTGAAGGAAAAGTAGAAGATTTAGTAGATCAGCTAAATCAGTCACAAAAAAATAGTTCAAACATCCAGCAGGAAAACCTTGGGCTTAAGGATCACATTAGACAACTTGAAGAGGAGCTGTCTGGGTTTAAGAGTAAGTATCGAACCTCTCTGAATGAAGACTCTAACAGTCATTGTAAGGATGACATGCCTAAAGAACGAGAAGCTGAAGCTAGCAACCTAAGTCAAAATCTTTCTGAAGAGGAACAGCTCAACGAAAACTTAACGAAAGTTGCTGTTGAACTCAAGACGGAAAATGAAATGTTGATTTTAGCACGTGACGATGTAAGGCGTAAGTTGGAAGAATCTATTGCTGCTTACAATCAAATCTCTCAAGAAAAAGACACTATCACGGAGACTCTCAAAAGAGACAAAGAAGAGACTGAAGCCAAACTGCACCAGGCAGAAAAAAGACTGTTGGAAGAAGCAAATAATCACAGGCAGACTATTCAGGAACTCTCCAATGCACATGATTGGAATACCTCGGCCTTAAAGCTGAAACACGAATGTGCAGTTCAACTCAATCAAGAGAAGGACTTTGAAATAGCAGGACTCAAAAAGAATATTGAGCAAATGACTGCTGATGAAAAAGAAACTGAGGAAATTTTGGCATCTTATATAGAAGAAGAGGAGCGATTGACACAAGTCATAAATGAGAAAGAAGTTTTTATTGAAAAACTCGAAGAAAAAATTTCACAACTACAAAAGGATTTACATAAGTGTTCTCAGGCCTTAAGAGAAAATGAAACTTTAAGGCAATCCGTTGAAAGAAAGGACAAAAGTCTTACCTACATGAGAGCAGAAAACAACTATCTGCGAGTAGAACTGGAAATACTTACGGAACACCACAATCAAGCTGCACCAGTGGCTGAGCCTGAAGCTCTTGATGCTATCACAGAACTAGAATTGGAGGTATCTCAACTGAACATAGTCAAAAATCATCTGGAAGATGAAATTCAAGACCATCTGAATATAATTGAAAATCAAAACCAGCATAAAATGCAACTACTTCAGTCTTTACAGGAGCAGAAGGAGGAAATGCATGAATTTAAGTACAAGTATGAGCAGATGAATGCTGCGCATAGCCAGTTAATTTTAGAAAGAGAGGAGGAAATTAAGAACTTGCAGAAAACTATTGAAGAACTAAAAGCCCAGTTGCCTGGAGAGAGAGGAGACGCTCAAACACTGAATTCTGATATTTTTCAAGAGACCAAAGTAAAAATCCTAAGAGAAAACGAGGTTCAACACTTCCAAGAAGAAGAGAAAGCTCTGCATTCTGCTGAACTAGCCAAAGAAAAACAGTCAATAGCTGAATGGAAGAACAAGGCCGAAAAGCTAGAAGGAGAAGTAACATCACTGCAGGAACGTTTGGATCAAGCGAATGCTCTGTGGGATTCTGCTTCCAGGCTGAGAGAAGACTTAGATCTCAAGGAAGAGCAGATGGCAGAACTGAAAAAACAAAACGAGCTCCGAAAAGAAATGCTGGACCACGCACAACAGAAATTGTCGACTTTGGTCAACAGCGCAGAAGGAAAAGTGGACAAAGTCCTCATGCGAAACCTTCTAATCGCTCATTTCCAGATAACAAAAGGCAAACGTCGCCGTGAAGTATTGCAGTTGATGGGGAGCATCCTGGACGTTCCGAAGGACGAAATGGAGCACTTGTTGAATAAAGATTATGGTGGTGTCAGAAAGTGGATGAGGAGTTGCCTTGGAGGGGCTTCAACAAGTGTCCCCAGCACACCTCCGAAACCAAGTCAACAACCCCAACCCGTGCTTCAGAGTTCTTTTTCAGAACCCCTTTACCAGGAAATGTTAAAGATGGAGCCAAATTAAGAGCTGGCAGAAGCACCAAGGGGAATCCACTCTTGGTCCCACGTTCTGCAGCGGTGCCTCTTAGTAACCTCGCTGGAGTTGGACTTGGTGGACCTGGGCGTCCTCTTTTCACACCCATTGCAGATTTCATGCCCACCTTTACACCGTCGCCAGTGTCCCTGCACAACAGGGCCAGAGCTGTACTCCAGGATCTTCTAAATATTTAGCATTATTCTAAAGAAGCCATAACCCTTTTTGATGTTTTACAGCATGGCCTTTTGAAAAAGCACGCATGTGCTTGTAGACAAAAAGAGAAAGCAAAACAGCTGGTATATGTAAGTGTATAGCTACTAGGTATTTTATTTTATTTCTTTAGTTGTTGTTGTTGTTGTGATTTTTTTGCTATAGTACTTTTTAAAAAATTTGTTTTGTTTTTTGTAGCACTTTTTGTTTATAGAATTTTGTTCCAATGTAGCAGATAATCATCACCAGTTATCAATTCTGATGTACTTTTGTGAGCCACTGTACAGAGCAGCCTTCTTGAACCACTAGTTCCAACCTCACTTAATGGCATTAAGATAAAAACGATACATGCAATCACAGGAAACGAGAGAAATCCAACCCATAAGAAGGATGTCTCAGATTTAGAGTACATGAAAACCAAATATAATGTTGCAAAACGTTGAGAATATTTAGTTTATCCAAGATAACATTGTACAACTACCAAGCGAAAATTCCAATGGGGAGGACCTAAACAGGAAGCTTAGTGGATAAATTCTAAGATGCTTTGAATCCAAATTCTATGACCCCTATCCATTTTGCTGATTTCCATTTCTCTACGAAAGTCACTTCACATTAATTCAGTTTTCCAGATGATAAATATGTCCAGAAGGAAGAGTATTTTTATGAGGCAACCCCGAAGTGGGATCACATGATCCATTGCCAATGGAAAAGTTAATTAGTAAGAATGTATCATTAAATATCTGGACTGCTTATCTACCTACTATTGGGGGCTCTACAATCGTTCTTATAAACACATTTTATAAAACATTTGATCAAAACAAGTTGGGGAGAGAAATAAGCTGACAACAGTTTTTGGAAGATGAAAAGCTTTACAACAGGAGTAGTTATAACCTTTTGATAAATTAAGGTAAAAGATGAATCAAAAGTTTCTAGCTTAAGTAGGTGAAATCCGAGAAGCGAAAAAGCAGATTGCATAGCACATACTTCTCTGACACCCGTAGTTTCTAAAACCATTCAGAACGTTTTTATTAAAATTAATTTAAACAAAATTTAATATGTTTTTAAATATAAATTATACTATCATTTAATATAAATTAATCTAATTTAAATCAATCTAATTTAAATTAATTTTATTAGTAGTATTATTTAAATTTCTTTTATTAATACGATGGTTTGATTTAAATTTATTTTATTAATTGATATTGTTTATTAACTTATGTTAAATTATAGTATGATTTATATTTAAAAATTCATTAAATTTTATTTAAATTAATACAATTTAACAAAGTAAATTTAACATAATATAGATTGAATTATTTAATATTGACTATATAATTTAATATAAATGTCAATAAAGTTAATTTTAATAAAAATGCTCTTAGTTGTTTTGGAAATTACAGGTGGCAGTGAAGTATTAGCAATGTTATCTTCTTTTTTCTCCTCTTTGATTTTACCTAACTTAAGCTAGAACCTTTTGGTTTATCTTTTGCTTTACTTTACAAAAATAAAAAAAAGGAAGAAAAACACCTAGTAGCTACACACATATCAGCTTTTCCTTTCTTATTTCTAAATTTCACCTTAACATTTACATTATTTTACCAAAATTAAGATGCCATCAGTTGTTAGGCATGAACAAAATCACTGAAACAACAACTGGAGGACGCATCCCAAAGGCACATTGGCCAAGTATTCAAAACATATAAATGTCTGAGAACCGATGAGCTCTGATAGTAAAGTTTCCCACCTATGAAAAGTTTCCCAATGCTATGGAAAATGATGACATTTCTCTTTTTGTGTTTTTTAAGCTGAGAACCAACCTAAGGTATGTTATCAGAAATTGTATGTAACTCAAGTCTTTAAATTTCTTATTTTTCCTGTACTGCAGACAAAGAGGCTCACAATTCCTTGAGCTCTACTAGCATTTTAGTGACAGGAAAAAATTCAATGATGCATAGTTGTTTATTTGCATTCAATGTCTATCAATCTTACATACTTTGGGAAGGGTCACAAGCCACGGCCCTTATGCCTCCTGCTCTATTTCAAAGCCTCCAGCATCAGTTGCAACAATTCTAGGAAACACTGGGAATACTCTATGGTACAAAATGCACAATTACTTTTATTTGAAAGCATCTCTAAGACATGAGTCATTAGGTGACTTTCTTGTTCTAAGTAAATTTACTGAATTATTATTAAGTGATAACACGGTAAGCCAAAATGAAAAATGAAAGCATATGCTTCAAATCAGAGCAAGGAAGAAATAAGAAGGTATGATGTGTGGTAAAAATACACGAACATGCAAATATTATCCAGCCTTCTTACGTCAAATGTCCTCTCTTTTATTTATTTATTTTTTTGGAGGTTACATTCTTGCATGATATGCATGGAACAACTTTTGGGGGGATACGATCAGAAATTCAGCACTAAAATCTGCCTTCCTGTAACATCACACGGCTTACTCCCGAGAAGAATATCAAAGTATATATTTGGCTTCGACTTGCCAAATTACTTGGAATCTTATTCCAGTAGACTTCACACGGTTGGGAAAAGCAGAGTTCAGATTTGTCATGAGAGATTTTTATATATTCTGCTCACTCCATTGTGTCTAGGTGAGCCTTTGGGTTTCAATGCCTGGAAACACACTTCTTATATTTCAGAATTGAAGAGCTCTTGGAAACGGCGACCTCACTGCATTCTTGAGAAAAATATGTTATACAGGTACTCAGAAAATTACAAAGATTAATCTAGATCCAAGGTTTTTTTAAGACAAGGGGTTTAATGGAGAACACAGCAAGATAGCCTTAGAAATTTCATACTCCCTGCATTCTTAGGAAAAGCTGCTATATTGTAAAGAATAACACCAAACAGAAAAGTTCCTAAGAAAATATTGTGCTTTCAGTTTCCTTGTCTCATAAATTTTATTAAAGTTTCATTAAAGACCCTGTATTTGCTAGCCTTTTTATTAAATACTTTTTTGAGATATTCTATTAATGTCTATGACTGGATTTTACTTGGTCTCACATGAATGTCGCTCCCTGTGACAAAGGGTACATGGGAGGCAGGCAGGATCAGCCTGTCCTCTCCGAGGCACCAGCTGTCCGAACCAGGCTCTGACAGAGGTAGTGAAGGGCACTAGCGTCTCCTGGACTGAGCGAGAGGGTAAGTATCTGAGTGATATTAATTGTGTATAAATGCCACATTTTTTTTTTTTATGCATTCATCTACTAAGTTGTTTCCACAATTTAGCTAATGTGAATTTTGCTGCTATAAACATTGATGCGGCTGTGTCCCTGTAGTATGCAGTTTTTAAGTCCTTTGGGTATAGACCAAAAAGAGGGATAGCTAGGTCAAATGGTGGTTCTATTCCCAAATTTCCAAGGAATTGCCGCCAAACTGCTTTCCATATTGGCTGCACCAATCTACAGTCCCACCGACAGTGTAGGAGTGTACATTTTTCCTGAAATCCTCACCAACACTTACTGTTGTTGTCTTCATCATAGCTGCCATTTTCAAAAATCGCTGACATTCTAACTGGAGGGAGGTGCAATTAAACCCCTATCTCTCACCATGCACAAAACTCCACTCAAATGAATCAAGGACCTAGGAATAAAACCAGAGACCTTGCATGTAACAGAAGAAAAAGTAGGCCCTAATTCCAATCATATGGGATTAGTCCCAAAATTCCTTAATGAGACTCCTATAGCACAAGAATTAAAACCAAGTATCAATAAATGAGATAGATTCAAACTAAAAAAGTTTCTTCTCCACAAAACAAACAATCTGGGAGGTGAATAGGGATCCTACATCTTGGGAGAAAAGTTTTGCCCCATCACACATCAGATAGAGCACTAATCTCTAGGGTATAGAAAGAACTCACAAATCTAAATACACACACACACACACACACACACACACAAATAAATAAATAAATATGAATGAATGAACGAACGAACGAATAAATAAATAAATAAAATAAAATAAAATAACCCATTCAATAAATGGGCCACGGACCTGAACAGACACTTCTCCCAAGATGATATAAAATTAATCAACAAATTTATGCAAATATGCTCATCATCACTAGCACTTAGAGAAGTGAAAATCAAAACTACACTAAGATTTGAGGTTCAATCTTAAAGGCTGAAAATGAGCATGTTTCACCTCTCTTTCTCCTTCTACCACCAAATCCTCATAGAAGTTAGAAAAGGACATTTGAAATGCTCAGTGATCCAAAATAAGAATGAGAATTTCAAGGACTGAACACAAAAATAGATTATGAAAGAGTAGATCAAGTTGAAAAGACAAAAGCAAACATAGAACGTGCAAGGAAACAGTTCACTTGCAGAAGCTGAGAGGTAACAGGCTGCTTCATGCTTTCAGTATTACATACCAGGGATCACAGAGCACAGGACAACAATAAGATAGTTATCTGGGGTACCACACCGTGGGGTACATAGAGCAAAAACATGGGAAACCCTGCAGAATAAAAGGCATCAACTGAACATCCCTCTCTCAGAACCCAAACAAGGAACCACCAACAAGCAGGGGGGAGGGATAGAGAAGAGCTGTGTAATGCACTTAAGAAGCCTGACTGAGGAGCTATACCAAGAAGTTGTACCATGCACACAAAACTACATATCATGTTCAAACACACAGGCTACAGCCACCAAAATTTACCATGCCCTAGACCACAATGAAAACGCCAGCCAATTCCGTAAAGGTGTTATCACACAGGCTGCAATTCCTTGTGCATCTAAAATTAGAAGAATTTTGACTCCTCAAAAAAAAAAAAAAAAAAAAAAAATTCCATATACAATGAAATTAGGGCCATAGAAACAATTCCAAATAATTGTTAGATTAAAGCAAAAATCAAGATGGAATTAAATTAAAATACTATAATGGCAGAAGCAACAGGGATTTTAGATATATGTATTTGAAAAGAGATTGAAATCAAACGGCATATGCTTTTAACATAAAAACATAAGAAAATACCTGGATACTGGATAAAATAATGTAAATGTTAAGGCAAAATTTAGAAAAAAAACAAAGGAAAAGCTGATGTGTGTAGCTACTGGGTGTTTTGTCTTCCCATTTTTATCTTGGTAAATTAAGATAAAAGATAAACAAAAGTTTCTAGCTTAAGTTAGGCAAAATGAGAGAGCAGACAAAAGTAGAATATATAGCTAATATTTCTCTGATACCTGTAGTTTCTAAAACCACTAAGTGGATTTTTATTAAAATTAATCTTATTAATATTTTTATTATATAGTTCATATTAAATGATTTAATCTATATTAAATGTTATTTAAATTGACTTTGTTAAATTGTATTAATTTAAATGAAATTTAATGAATTTTTAGTATACCGATTTTAAGTCCTTTAGTTATAAACCAATGAGTGGGACAGCTGGGTCAAATGGTGCTTCCGATCCCAGTTTTCCGAGGAATTTTCATACTGCTTTTCAGACTGGCTGCATCAATTTGCAGTGCCACCAGCAATGTATACGTGTACCTTTTTCCCCCCACATCCTCGCCAACATTTACTGTTGCTTATATTCTTGATGATTGCCATTCTGATTGAAGTGAGATGAAATCTTAGAGTAGTTTTGATTTGCATCTCTCTCATTACTAGTGAAGTTGAACATTTTTTCATATATTTATTGACTGATTGTATTGCTTCTTCTGTGAAGTGTCTGTTCAATACCTTGCCCTTTACATTAAATATATATATATATATATATATATATATATATATATATATATATATATATATATATATTGTTTATTGCTGGCAAAAATAGAGTATCATTGAATAGTTCCAAAGTTTAGAGACTTCTAAAAAAGTGGCTTTTATAGACTTTCATGAGTTGAAAACTAGTTGTATTTCTAATAGGGTGGAGCTCAGTAATCACTATGTTGCCATCAAGAAAGCCCGGCAGATGTTTGCTCAGTGGAATGAAAGAAAAAAAAAAAAAAAAAAAAAACCAGAATTGAGAACATCATCCAGGCAAATCAGTAGGCAACTGATTCTAGTTCGAGGCAGACAATTAATCTGTTGACGAATCTACTTTCACAGTTTGTACATAACATTTATGGACTATTATTTTAAATTCTATTTTAAAAATATTTATTATTTAGCCTTTAGTGGACACAACATCTTTATTTTATTTTATTTTTTTTTTTTATGTAGTGCTGAGGATCAAACCCCATGCCTCACGCATGCTAGGTGAACGAGCTACTACTTGAGCCATAGACCCAACACTCTCTTAAAGAAATTCTTATTTCCACCTTGCTTCTTTATGATAATGAGAATTCAAATTTATGGGTAATATATCATTCACTGAACAACTTCTCAGTCCAAATCAATCCTTCTACTACTGTATTGTCACTGGAGTGTTATGTTAATCTTCCTACAAACGTGTGCGGAACATTTCATTGATTATGCCAATTCTTAAAGATACAAATGTGCCGAGCCCTAATATCCAGAGTACACAAAGAACTCAAAAAGTAAACATTAAGAAAACAAACAACCCAATCAACAAATGGGCCAAGGACCTGAACAGACACTTCTCAGAGAAGGATACACAATTAATCAACAAATACACGGAAAAAAATGCTCACCATCTCTAGCAATCAGAGAAATGCAAATTAAAACCACTCTAAGATACCAAATCAGTCCAGTAAGAATGGCAGCCATTAGGAAGTCAAACAACAACAAGTGCTGGCAAGGATGTGGGGGGAAAAGGTACACTTGTACATTGCTGGTGCGACTGCAAATTGGTGCAGCCAATTTGGAAAGCATTATGGAGGTTCCTGGGAAAGCTGGGAATGGAACCACCATTCGACCCAGCTATTCCCCTTCTCGGACTATTCCCAAAGACCTAAAAAGAGCATGCTATAGGGATACAGCTACATCAAGGTTCACAGCAGCACAATTCACAATAGCTAGAATGTGGAACCAACCTAGATGCCAGTCAATAGATGAATGGATAAGAAAATGTGGCATTTGTACACAATGGAATATTACTCAGCACTAAAAAATAACAAAACCATGGCATTTGCAGGGAAATGGATGGCATTAGAGGAGATTATGCTAAGTGAAGTTAGCCAATCCCTAGGAAAGAAATGCCGAATGTCTTCTTTCATATAAGGAGGGGGACTCAAAACAGAGCAGGCTGGAAGAGCATGAAAAGAAGACTACCAATTAGAAGGGACAAGAGGTGGGAGGGAATGGGAGAGAGAAGGGGAATTTCATGGAAATGGAAGGATACCCTCATTGTTACACACAATTACATAGAAGAGGATGTGAGGGGAAAGGGGGGAAAAAAGGAGAGAAATGAATTACAGTAGCTGGGGTAGAGAGAGATTATGGGAGGGGAGGGGACAGAAGGGGGGATAGGGAGGGAATAGGAAAGGCAGCAGAATATAACAGACACTAGTATGGCAGTATGTATAAACCTGCACGTACAGCCAATGTGATCCTGCAAACTGTACACGTGGTAAAAATAAGAATTCATACCCCACTTGAATCAAATGTATGAAATATGATATGTCAAGATCATTGTAATTTTTTCTTAAGCAACCAATAAAAATTTAAAAAAAGAAACGAGACAAGGCCCATATTAAAGAGATTTAAAAATTCTACTGAAATCTATAAGAAAATGTTTGAATGAATCATGAGGTATTAAAAGAAGTACAAACTTAATATCTTGCATAGAATTTATCACCCTATGTTTATAGACTCAAAAAGCTTTCCTTACTTTAACCTTCAACTGTGTTTTAACAAAGCCACATTATTCAGGGCTCTCTACTTCTGGCTTTATTCTTTCTTACTTAGTCTTTTCCCCCATATGAGATCCTCACCACCACAGTCGTCAATGGCTGACCTTGCATTATATTTCAAGGATCACTCTATGTAACATCTTCTCCATTGACTGACTGTATTCAATTGCACTTCATAGCAGGAAATGTATATAACACAGCTTTATGTTGTTCACAATATCTACCACAATACCTTGTACTTTTTGGGCACTGAATATATGTATAAGGATACACTTATGATTACTGGATCCTTTTTGTCACGTGTGCTCGCGAATGAGCCAGGGTTTTCCCTCCATATCCCCCATAGTTTCCAGGAATATTCCAAACATATTGAGAAGAAGAGAAATGCTTTTATTTGGACGGTCAGTTTCGAATACACTAGGTAGGTATCTCTCTCAGATAGAAATACAAAATGACAAACAGCTGTGGTCAGAGTGAACCATGCTAGAAGACCGAATCTGAGTGATCAGAAATGCCTTTCAGCAGGAGGAGCAACAACCACTGGAACCAGATTCAAGCCAAATGGGATAGGTCTTACACTGAAAAAGGATCATTATTTGTGATTTAAAACAATAAACAAACACAGAACACCTAAAGAGAAGGAGGCACCCTGCTATAATTTGGATCTGGAATGTTGCCCAAAGGTCATGTGTTGAAAGCTTGGACCCCAATCCACCAGCATTCAGAACGGACTCTACAGAAAGGTGAATTGAATCCTGAGCTCTAACCTCGTCTGTGGATCAATCCACTGATGGGTTCATGATTGGACAGGACTATCGGGAGTTGGTCAAAACTGTGGGCGGTAGGGCCTAGTTGGAGGGTAGGCCACTGGAGTTGATTCCCTGGAAGGGTACATCATATTCCTCAGTCCTCTCTTCCCCTCACCATTTCCCTGATCTCCATGAGTTGAGAAGCTCTGTTTTGAAGCCAGGCTCTCTGCCATGGTAATCTGCCTCACTTCAGGCCACAGCAATGGAGCCTGAAATTGAACCAAAATAAATATTTACTCATTTAATTTTCTCAGGTATGTTGTCAAAGTGATGAAAAAGTCTTCTAACACACACACACACACACACACACACACACACACACACACAGGAGGAATGGTCTAAAGGGAGAAAAGGACACTTGGTATTGTTGATGCCTTCTTCAACAGTAGACACAGCTGGGGTACAGCGTGGATTCTCACTTCAGCAGATGCTAAAAGGGGCTTAAATTTTTATTTTAGTCTTTTATGAGGAGACATTGACTAACACAGGCCTGACTTCTCTCTCAGATTTGGAGATGAATAAGAAGGACCAAGAAGATTTCCTTTTCTAGCACAGGACACAAATGCAGTCACTAGTTTCTGATAGCAATCTGAGTAATTATGTCTACTTGCTCTATCTTGAAGGCAAGAGACATTATGAGGTGATTCATATGATCCTCAGAATCTATTTAACCATTAATTTTCCAAAAATTCTTCCTTTTTTTAAATTTTATTTCTGCCACCTTGGGGTTTTGTTTCCTGAACAGACATATAGAAAGAACAGCTCAAGGAAAAGAGTCTCCTGAATATGGGCTCTGGGAAGAGAGTAATGGGAGCAAACCCAAACCCCTTCTAAAGGGTAATAAGGAAAATGATCCTAAAGGAAACAAAAAGGCAAATATGAACAAAGTGGCAGCAGGCTCCATTTGTTGGCCACTTTCTCTGCACCAGCCATCAGGTGAGAACTACACACACTATGTTCTCATTTACTGTTCAACTCATGCTTGTGAGAGAGGTTTCATAAATGCATTCTGTCAGTTTAGCTCCAAAATTGCTTTGGTCCCAACTGGTCTGTCTGTTACAGCCCACGTGCTTCCTCTCTTTGCTTTGTCCCCAACTCTACAAAACTGCCTCCTCATTAACTTGTTGGAATTTAAACACCTTGGAAAGCAGGGCCTTATCTTAACTCCTTCTGATCCTTAGAGGTATGGGAATTACATTTAGGATTGTTACTCCATAGTAGAAAATTTCTCAACTTTCTATTTCGCTCTGTACTCTTGAAACCTGGATTATATTTGGCACTGATAAACAACCATAGGTGAAGTGAACATCAACCTATTGGCTCTAAAACAAATTTTTCTTAAGTGAAATTTAAGCGGAATTTTTGAGCACTTAAATAAACTTCAATCAGAATCAACAAGGACCAAATAATATTAAAATGAACTCGAAAATGTATAGATTAACAGCAAAAGTTTACTTTTGGAAAGGGTAAAGATGGTTCTTTAGTGAAATTTAATCCGTATTATAATTTGAATTCTGAGACTGATTAAGACTCTGTGATGGTTAATTTTATATGTTAACTCGTCTGGGCTACGATGCCCAGATACTTGGCCAACTTTTATTCTGGGTGTGTCTGTGCTGGTGTTATGGGGTGAGATTTACTTTTGAATCGGGGACTTTTAGTTAAATAGATTCCATTCTCTAATGTGGAGCGAGACCTCACCTCGTCAACTGAATGCAACTGAATGGGACAAAAAGCCCACCTCTCCCAGACAAGAGGGAACTGTCCAGTGAACTACCTTTGGATTTCATCTACAACATTGATTCTTCCTGGCTCCACAGCACACTGCCTTGGGACTCAAACTGGGACACTTTCCTGGATCTCTAGCTCCTCCCAGCCAACCCTGCCCAATCCTGTGAGCCAATAGCTGACAGGCAAGTGCAGGGAAGAAGCAGAGGCCCTGCAGGGGGTGAGTGTGCTACTGGATGCCAGTCCCTGGTCAAAGCGCAGGACAGGCTTCTGAGTTTACAGGCAGGAAGGGATGATTAGTGTTGGTGGAGCCCCAGGAACCCCGCGCTCTGAGGAATTCTGAGCGCTTGGGTCATAATCGACCCCGGCAACGCCGGAGGACGTTCGGGGCAGAGAAGTGGATGGTGATGGACGCGCTTCTCAGAGCTGGTCCGATGGATCACTGAAGTGGCCACGATGTGGTCCTGGTTTGGAGGCCTGGGCTCAGGCTTGGGCCACTTCTTGGGTCAGGTGGGGAGCAGCTTGGCTTTCCTCACCGGCCAGAGCTCCACCTTCAACAGGGAAATGCTTCTGGATGACTTAGGAGACCCAGAAGCAGCTTTACATCATTGTTCGAGAAAGGAAATGGAAACTACTGATTCCACACTAAGATGTGAGAATGAAGGACCGAAAAAGTGCTGTACTGACCTGGAAGAAAAGCATGAAGCATCAGAGCTACAAATAAACCATCAGTCTGTAAGTTCCCAGAATCAACTGCCACAGAAAGAGGTAGAGATCAGCCATCCTAAAGCAGGACAGATTGTACTGCAAGATCAAATGTTCCAACTACAGGCAGCTGCTCAATCAGTACGCTCGGGAGCTTGTGGTGTACCAACAACAACTGCACCGGCTCCGTTCGGTTCCCTGGTCGGTAGTCATTTTTCAGCCTTTCGTGATGATGACACGGACTTTAGTGACATAATTTTATCACAACAAGAAACAAACGGATTACCAACTGAAGTTGCAAAACATGAATCTGAAGTTGGCCACTCGAGGCAGATTGCTGAGGCTCAGGGAACGCACCATTCTGACTCAAGTGAAATCTGCAAAGTACTAAATACTATCAAGACTCTTCAACCAAACCAAAGTCCAGACATATATGATCATCAGCATGAAATTTCAGTTTGGGAGCAGAGTTCTACTGTGGCAGAAAAGGGAAGAACCCTTCCTCAGCATTCAGCAGTGGAAGAAGTGTTCAGGCTTCAACGAGCCCTGGCTGATGCGGAGAAGGAAATCGTGAGACTAAATGGTTTAAACCAGGATAACCGTCTTGCTGAAGACAATCTGAAACTTAAAATGCATGTTGAAGCTCTAGAAAAAGAGAAGTCATCATTGAGTCAAGAAAAAGAGGAACTTCAGATGTCACTGTCAAAACTGAGCCGTGACTATCAAGTCATGAAAAACAGAGCTTCAACGGACATGAATTTGAATGTACAATTACTAGACTTAAAACTTCACTTGAAGGCAAAGGAGGAAGAACTGAATCAGACTATCAATGAAAAGAAAATGCTGATGGCTGAGTTAGAAGAACTGGATCATCGGAATCGGGAAGCTACAGAGCACATGATTTTGATACAAGATGAGCTATCAAAACAACAAAATGAAGGAGACCTTGTCATCAAGAAGTTGGAACAAGATCTAGATGATGAAAAAAAGAGAGTTCATCAACTTGAGGATGAGCAAATGAACATATCCCAAGAGCTGCATGTGCAGAAGGAGAAGTTAACTGAGAATGCACGGAGCCTCAGTGATTTGCATTTAACCAAGCAGAAGCTTGAAGGAAAAGTAGAAGATTTAGTAGATCAGCTAAATCAGTCACAAAAAAATAGTTCAAACATCCAGCAGGAAAACCTTGGGCTTAAGGATCACATTAGACAACTTGAAGAGGAGCTGTCTGGGTTTAAGAGTAAGTATCGAACCTCTCTGAATGAAGACTCTAACAGTCATTGTAAGGATGACATGCCTAAAGAACGAGAAGCTGAAGCTAGCAACCTAAGTCAAAATCTTTCTGAAGAGGAACAGCTCAACGAAAACTTAACGAAAGTTGCTGTTGAACTCAAGACGGAAAATGAAATGTTGATTTTAGCACGTGACGATGTAAGGCGTAAGTTGGAAGAATCTATTGCTGCTTACAATCAAATCTCTCAAGAAAAAGACACTATCACGGAGACTCTCAAAAGAGACAAAGAAGAGACTGAAGCCAAACTGCACCAGGCAGAAAAAAGACTGTTGGAAGAAGCAAATAATCACAGGCAGACTATTCAGGAACTCTCCAATGCACATGATTGGAATACCTCGGCCTTAAAGCTGAAACACGAATGTGCAGTTCAACTCAATCAAGAGAAGGACTTTGAAATAGCAGGACTCAAAAAGAATATTGAGCAAATGACTGCTGATGAAAAAGAAACTGAGGAAATTTTGGCATCTTATATAGAAGAAGAGGAGCGATTGACACAAGTCATAAATGAGAAAGAAGTTTTTATTGAAAAACTCGAAGAAAAAATTTCACAACTACAAAAGGATTTACATAAGTGTTCTCAGGCCTTAAGAGAAAATGAAACTTTAAGGCAATCCGTTGAAAGAAAGGACAAAAGTCTTACCTACATGAGAGCAGAAAACAACTATCTGCGAGTAGAACTGGAAATACTTACGGAACACCACAATCAAGCTGCACCAGTGGCTGAGCCTGAAGCTCTTGATGCTATCACAGAACTAGAATTGGAGGTATCTCAACTGAACATAGTCAAAAATCATCTGGAAGATGAAATTCAAGACCATCTGAATATAATTGAAAATCAAAACCAGCATAAAATGCAACTACTTCAGTCTTTACAGGAGCAGAAGGAGGAAATGCATGAATTTAAGTACAAGTATGAGCAGATGAATGCTGCGCATAGCCAGTTAATTTTAGAAAGAGAGGAGGAAATTAAGAACTTGCAGAAAACTATTGAAGAACTAAAAGCCCAGTTGCCTGGAGAGAGAGGAGACGCTCAAACACTGAATTCTGATATTTTTCAAGAGACCAAAGTAAAAATCCTAAGAGAAAACGAGGTTCAACACTTCCAAGAAGAAGAGAAAGCTCTGCATTCTGCTGAACTAGCCAAAGAAAAACAGTCAATAGCTGAATGGAAGAACAAGGCCGAAAAGCTAGAAGGAGAAGTAACATCACTGCAGGAACGTTTGGATCAAGCGAATGCTCTGTGGGATTCTGCTTCCAGGCTGAGAGAAGACTTAGATCTCAAGGAAGAGCAGATGGCAGAACTGAAAAAACAAAACGAGCTCCGAAAAGAAATGCTGGACCACGCACAACAGAAATTGTCGACTTTGGTCAACAGCGCAGAAGGAAAAGTGGACAAAGTCCTCATGCGAAACCTTCTAATCGCTCATTTCCAGATAACAAAAGGCAAACGTCGCCGTGAAGTATTGCAGTTGATGGGGAGCATCCTGGACGTTCCGAAGGACGAAATGGAGCACTTGTTGAATAAAGATTATGGTGGTGTCAGAAAGTGGATGAGGAGTTGCCTTGGAGGGGCTTCAACAAGTGTCCCCAGCACACCTCCGAAACCAAGTCAACAACCCCAACCCGTGCTTCAGAGTTCTTTTTCAGAACCCCTTTACCAGGAAATGTTAAAGATGGAGCCAAATTAAGAGCTGGCAGAAGCACCAAGGGGAATCCACTCTTGGTCCCACGTTCTGCAGCGGTGCCTCTTAGTAACCTCGCTGGAGTTGGACTTGGTGGACCTGGGCGTCCTCTTTTCACACCCATTGCAGATTTCATGCCCACCTTTACACCGTCGCCAGTGTCCCTGCACAACAGGGCCAGAGCTGTACTCCAGGATCTTCTAAATATTTAGCATTATTCTAAAGAAGCCATAACCCTTTTTGATGTTTTACAGCATGGCCTTTTGAAAAAGCACGCATGTGCTTGTAGACAAAAAGAGAAAGCAAAACAGCTGGTATATGTAAGTGTATAGCTACTAGGTATTTTATTTTATTTCTTTAGTTGTTGTTGTTGTTGTGATTTTTTTGCTATAGTACTTTTTAAAAAATTTGTTTTGTTTTTTGTAGCACTTTTTGTTTATAGAATTTTGTTCCAATGTAGCAGATAATCATCACCAGTTATCAATTCTGATGTACTTTTGTGAGCCACTGTACAGAGCAGCCTTCTTGAACCACTAGTTCCAACCTCACTTAATGGCATTAAGATAAAAACGATACATGCAATCACAGGAAACGAGAGAAATCCAACCCATAAGAAGGATGTCTCAGATTTAGAGTACATGAAAACCAAATATAATGTTGCAAAACGTTGAGAATATTTAGTTTATCCAAGATAACATTGTACAACTACCAAGCGAAAATTCCAATGGGGAGGACCTAAACAGGAAGCTTAGTGGATAAATTCTAAGATGCTTTGAATCCAAATTCTATGACCCCTATCCATTTTGCTGATTTCCATTTCTCTACGAAAGTCACTTCACATTAATTCAGTTTTCCAGATGATAAATATGTCCAGAAGGAAGAGTATTTTTATGAGGCAACCCCGAAGTGGGATCACATGATCCATTGCCAATGGAAAAGTTAATTAGTAAGAATGTATCATTAAATATCTGGACTGCTTATCTACCTACTATTGGGGGCTCTACAATCGTTCTTATAAACACATTTTATAAAACATTTGATCAAAACAAGTTGGGGAGAGAAATAAGCTGACAACAGTTTTTGGAAGATGAAAAGCTTTACAACAGGAGTAGTTATAACCTTTTGATAAATTAAGGTAAAAGATGAATCAAAAGTTTCTAGCTTAAGTAGGTGAAATCCGAGAAGCGAAAAAGCAGATTGCATAGCACATACTTCTCTGACACCCGTAGTTTCTAAAACCATTCAGAACGTTTTTATTAAAATTAATTTAAACAAAATTTAATATGTTTTTAAATATAAATTATACTATCATTTAATATAAATTAATCTAATTTAAATCAATCTAATTTAAATTAATTTTATTAGTAGTATTATTTAAATTTCTTTTATTAATACGATGGTTTGATTTAAATTTATTTTATTAATTGATATTGTTTATTAACTTATGTTAAATTATAGTATGATTTATATTTAAAAATTCATTAAATTTTATTTAAATTAATACAATTTAACAAAGTAAATTTAACATAATATAGATTGAATTATTTAATATTGACTATATAATTTAATATAAATGTCAATAAAGTTAATTTTAATAAAAATGCTCTTAGTTGTTTTGGAAATTACAGGTGGCAGTGAAGTATTAGCAATGTTATCTTCTTTTTTCTCCTCTTTGATTTTACCTAACTTAAGCTAGAACCTTTTGGTTTATCTTTTGCTTTACTTTACAAAAATAAAAAAAAGGAAGAAAAACACCTAGTAGCTACACACATATCAGCTTTTCCTTTCTTATTTCTAAATTTCACCTTAACATTTACATTATTTTACCAAAATTAAGATGCCATCAGTTGTTAGGCATGAACAAAATCACTGAAACAACAACTGGAGGACGCATCCCAAAGGCACATTGGCCAAGTATTCAAAACATATAAATGTCTGAGAACCGATGAGCTCTGATAGTAAAGTTTCCCACCTATGAAAAGTTTCCCAATGCTATGGAAAATGATGACATTTCTCTTTTTGTGTTTTTTAAGCTGAGAACCAACCTAAGGTATGTTATCAGAAATTGTATGTAACTCAAGTCTTTAAATTTCTTATTTTTCCTGTACTGCAGACAAAGAGGCTCACAATTCCTTGAGCTCTACTAGCATTTTAGTGACAGGAAAAAATTCAATGATGCATAGTTGTTTATTTGCATTCAATGTCTATCAATCTTACATACTTTGGGAAGGGTCACAAGCCACGGCCCTTATGCCTCCTGCTCTATTTCAAAGCCTCCAGCATCAGTTGCAACAATTCTAGGAAACACTGGGAATACTCTATGGTACAAAATGCACAATTACTTTTATTTGAAAGCATCTCTAAGACATGAGTCATTAGGTGACTTTCTTGTTCTAAGTAAATTTACTGAATTATTATTAAGTGATAACACGGTAAGCCAAAATGAAAAATGAAAGCATATGCTTCAAATCAGAGCAAGGAAGAAATAAGAAGGTATGATGTGTGGTAAAAATACACGAACATGCAAATATTATCCAGCCTTCTTACGTCAAATGTCCTCTCTTTTATTTATTTATTTTTTTGGAGGTTACATTCTTGCATGATATGCATGGAACAACTTTTGGGGGGATACGATCAGAAATTCAGCACTAAAATCTGCCTTCCTGTAACATCACACGGCTTACTCCCGAGAAGAATATCAAAGTATATATTTGGCTTCGACTTGCCAAATTACTTGGAATCTTATTCCAGTAGACTTCACACGGTTGGGAAAAGCAGAGTTCAGATTTGTCATGAGAGATTTTTATATATTCTGCTCACTCCATTGTGTCTAGGTGAGCCTTTGGGTTTCAATGCCTGGAAACACACTTCTTATATTTCAGAATTGAAGAGCTCTTGGAAACGGCGACCTCACTGCATTCTTGAGAAAAATATGTTATACAGGTACTCAGAAAATTACAAAGATTAATCTAGATCCAAGGTTTTTTTAAGACAAGGGGTTTAATGGAGAACACAGCAAGATAGCCTTAGAAATTTCATACTCCCTGCATTCTTAGGAAAAGCTGCTATATTGTAAAGAATAACACCAAACAGAAAAGTTCCTAAGAAAATATTGTGCTTTCAGTTTCCTTTTTTTTTTTTTTTTTTTTTTTTTTTTTTTTTTTTTTTAAAGAGAGAGTGAGAGAGGAGAGAGAGAGAAAGAGAGAGAGAGAATTTTTTTTTTTTTTAATATTTATTTTTTTTAGATCTCGGCGGACACAACATCTTTGTTGGTATGTGGTGCTGAGGATCGAACCCGGGCCACACGCATGCCAGGCGAGCGCGCTACCACTTGAGCCACATCCCCAGCCCCAGTTTCCTTGTCTCATAAATTTTATTAAAGTTTCATTAAAGACCCTGTATTTGCTAGCCTTTTTATTAAATACTTTTTTGAGATATTCTATTAATGTCTATGACTGGATTTTACTTGGTCTCACATGAATGTCGCTCCCTGTGACAAAGGGTACATGGGAGGCAGGCAGGATCAGCCTGTCCTCTCCGAGGCACCAGCTGTCC
Source organism: Urocitellus parryii (assembly GCF_045843805.1). Lineage (NCBI taxonomy): Eukaryota > Metazoa > Chordata > Mammalia > Rodentia > Sciuridae > Urocitellus > Urocitellus parryii. The sequence goes on along the minus strand of NC_135544.1, from coordinate 65,836,351 downwards.
GAACCAGGCTCTGACAGAGGTAGTGAAGGGCACTAGCGTCTCCTGGACTGAGCGAGAGGGTAAGTATCTGAGTGATATTAATTGTGTATAAATGCCACATTTTTTTTTTTTATGCATTCATCTACTAAGTTGTTTCCACAATTTAGCTAATGTGAATTTTGCTGCTATAAACATTGATGCGGCTGTGTCCCTGTAGTATGCAGTTTTTAAGTCCTTTGGGTATAGACCAAAAAGAGGGATAGCTAGGTCAAATGGTGGTTCTATTCCCAAATTTCCAAGGAATTGCCGCCAAACTGCTTTCCATATTGGCTGCACCAATCTACAGTCCCACCGACAGTGTAGGAGTGTACATTTTTCCTGAAATCCTCACCAACACTTACTGTTGTTGTCTTCATCATAGCTGCCATTTTCAAAAATCGCTGACATTCTAACTGGAGGGAGGTGCAATTAAACCCCTATCTCTCACCATGCACAAAACTCCACTCAAATGAATCAAGGACCTAGGAATAAAACCAGAGACCTTGCATGTAACAGAAGAAAAAGTAGGCCCTAATTCCAATCATATGGGATTAGTCCCAAAATTCCTTAATGAGACTCCTATAGCACAAGAATTAAAACCAAGTATCAATAAATGAGATAGATTCAAACTAAAAAAGTTTCTTCTCCACAAAACAAACAATCTGGGAGGTGAATAGGGATCCTACATCTTGGGAGAAAAGTTTTGCCCCATCACACATCAGATAGAGCACTAATCTCTAGGGTATAGAAAGAACTCACAAATCTAAATACACACACACACACACACACACACACACAAATAAATAAATAAATAAATGAATGAACGAACGAACGAATAAATAAATAAATAAAATAAAATAAAATAACCCATTCAATAAATGGGCCACGGACCTGAACAGACACTTCTCCCAAGATGATATAAAATTAATCAACAAATTTATGCAAATATGCTCATCATCACTAGCACTTAGAGAAGTGAAAATCAAAACTACACTAAGATTTGAGGTTCAATCTTAAAGGCTGAAAATGAGCATGTTTCACCTCTCTTTCTCCTTCTACCACCAAATCCTCATAGAAGTTAGAAAAGGACATTTGAAATGCTCAGTGATCCAAAATAAGAATGAGAATTTCAAGGACTGAACACAAAAATAGATTATGAAAGAGTAGATCAAGTTGAAAAGACAAAAGCAAACATAGAACGTGCAAGGAAACAGTTCACTTGCAGAAGCTGAGAGGTAACAGGCTGCTTCATGCTTTCAGTATTACATACCAGGGATCACAGAGCACAGGACAACAATAAGATAGTTATCTGGGGTACCACACCGTGGGGTACATAGAGCAAAAACATGGGAAACCCTGCAGAATAAAAGGCATCAACTGAACATCCCTCTCTCAGAACCCAAACAAGGAACCACCAACAAGCAGGGGGGAGGGATAGAGAAGAGCTGTGTAATGCACTTAAGAAGCCTGACTGAGGAGCTATACCAAGAAGTTGTACCATGCACACAAAACTACATATCATGTTCAAACACACAGGCTACAGCCACCAAAATTTACCATGCCCTAGACCACAATGAAAACGCCAGCCAATTCCGTAAAGGTGTTATCACACAGGCTGCAATTCCTTGTGCATCTAAAATTAGAAGAATTTTGACTCCTCAAAAAAAAAAAAAAAAAAAAAAATTCCATATACAATGAAATTAGGGCCATAGAAACAATTCCAAATAATTGTTAGATTAAAGCAAAAATCAAGATGGAATTAAATTAAAATACTATAATGGCAGAAGCAACAGGGATTTTAGATATATGTATTTGAAAAGAGATTGAAATCAAACGGCATATGCTTTTAACATAAAAACATAAGAAAATACCTGGATACTGGATAAAATAATGTAAATGTTAAGGCAAAATTTAGAAAAAAAACAAAGGAAAAGCTGATGTGTGTAGCTACTGGGTGTTTTGTCTTCCCATTTTTATCTTGGTAAATTAAGATAAAAGATAAACAAAAGTTTCTAGCTTAAGTTAGGCAAAATGAGAGAGCAGACAAAAGTAGAATATATAGCTAATATTTCTCTGATACCTGTAGTTTCTAAAACCACTAAGTGGATTTTTATTAAAATTAATCTTATTAATATTTTTATTATATAGTTCATATTAAATGATTTAATCTATATTAAATGTTATTTAAATTGACTTTGTTAAATTGTATTAATTTAAATGAAATTTAATGAATTTTTAGTATACCGATTTTAAGTCCTTTAGTTATAAACCAATGAGTGGGACAGCTGGGTCAAATGGTGCTTCCGATCCCAGTTTTCCGAGGAATTTTCATACTGCTTTTCAGACTGGCTGCATCAATTTGCAGTGCCACCAGCAATGTATACGTGTACCTTTTTCCCCCCACATCCTCGCCAACATTTACTGTTGCTTATATTCTTGATGATTGCCATTCTGATTGAAGTGAGATGAAATCTTAGAGTAGTTTTGATTTGCATCTCTCTCATTACTAGTGAAGTTGAACATTTTTTCATATATTTATTGACTGATTGTATTGCTTCTTCTGTGAAGTGTCTGTTCAATACCTTGCCCTTTACATTAAAATATATATATATATATATATATATATATATATTGTTTATTGCTGGCAAAAATAGAGTATCATTGAATAGTTCCAAAGTTTAGAGACTTCTAAAAAAGTGGCTTTTATAGACTTTCATGAGTTGAAAACTAGTTGTATTTCTAATAGGGTGGAGCTCAGTAATCACTATGTTGCCATCAAGAAAGCCCGGCAGATGTTTGCCCAGTGGAATGAAAGAAAAAAAAAAAAAAAAAAAAAAAAAAAAAAAAAAAAAAAAAAAAACCAGAATTGAGAACATCATCCAGGCAAATCAGTAGGCAACTGATTCTAGTTCGAGGCAGACAATTAATCTGTTGACGAATCTACTTTCACAGTTTGTACATAACATTTATGGACTATTATTTTAAATTCTATTTTAAAAATATTTATTATTTAGCCTTTAGTGGACACAACATCTTTATTTTATTTTATTTTTTTTTTTTATGTAGTGCTGAGGATCAAACCCCATGCCTCACGCATGCTAGGTGAACGAGCTACTACTTGAGCCATAGACCCAACACTCTCTTAAAGAAATTCTTATTTCCACCTTGCTTCTTTATGATAATGAGAATTCAAATTTATGGGTAATATATCATTCACTGAACAACTTCTCAGTCCAAATCAATCCTTCTACTACTGTATTGTCACTGGAGTGTTATGTTAATCTTCCTACAAACGTGTGCGGAACATTTCATTGATTATGCCAATTCTTAAAGATACAAATGTGCCGAGCCCTAATATCCAGAGTACACAAAGAACTCAAAAAGTAAACATTAAGAAAACAAACAACCCAATCAACAAATGGGCCAAGGACCTGAACAGACACTTCTCAGAGAAGGATACACAATTAATCAACAAATACACGGAAAAAAATGCTCACCATCTCTAGCAATCAGAGAAATGCAAATTAAAACCACTCTAAGATACCAAATCAGTCCAGTAAGAATGGCAGCCATTAGGAAGTCAAACAACAACAAGTGCTGGCAAGGATGTGGGGGGAAAAGGTACACTTGTACATTGCTGGTGCGACTGCAAATTGGTGCAGCCAATTTGGAAAGCATTATGGAGGTTCCTGGGAAAGCTGGGAATGGAACCACCATTCGACCCAGCTATTCCCCTTCTCGGACTATTCCCAAAGACCTAAAAAGAGCATGCTATAGGGATACAGCTACATCAAGGTTCACAGCAGCACAATTCACAATAGCTAGAATGTGGAACCAACCTAGATGCCAGTCAATAGATGAATGGATAAGAAAATGTGGCATTTGTACACAATGGAATATTACTCAGCACTAAAAAATAACAAAACCATGGCATTTGCAGGGAAATGGATGGCATTAGAGGAGATTATGCTAAGTGAAGTTAGCCAATCCCTAGGAAAGAAATGCCGAATGTCTTCTTTCATATAAGGAGGGGGACTCAAAACAGAGCAGGCTGGAAGAGCATGAAAAGAAGACTACCAATTAGAAGGGACAAGAGGTGGGAGGGAATGGGAGAGAGAAGGGGAATTTCATGGAAATGGAAGGATACCCTCATTGTTACACACAATTACATAGAAGAGGATGTGAGGGGAAAGGGGGGAAAAAAGGAGAGAAATGAATTACAGTAGCTGGGGTAGAGAGAGATTATGGGAGGGGAGGGGACAGAAGGGGGGATAGGGAGGGAATAGGAAAGGCAGCAGAATATAACAGACACTAGTATGGCAGTATGTATAAACCTGCACGCACAGCCAATGTGATCCTGCAAACTGTACACGTGGTAAAAATAAGAATTCATACCCCACTTGAATCAAATGTATGAAATATGATATGTCAAGATCATTGTAATTTTTTCTTAAGCAACCAATAAAAATTTAAAAAAAGAAACGAGACAAGGCCCATATTAAAGAGATTTAAAAATTCTACTGAAATCTATAAGAAAATGTTTGAATGAATCATGAGGTATTAAAAGAAGTACAAACTTAATATCTTGCATAGAATTTATCACCCTATGTTTATAGACTCAAAAAGCTTTCCTTACTTTAACCTTCAACTGTGTTTTAACAAAGCCACATTATTCAGGGCTCTCTACTTCTGGCTTTATTCTTTCTTACTTAGTCTTTTCCCCCATATGAGATCCTCACCACCACAGTCGTCAATGGCTGACCTTGCATTATATTTCAAGGATCACTCTATGTAACATCTTCTCCATTGACTGACTGTATTCAATTGCACTTCATAGCAGGAAATGTATATAACACAGCTTTATGTTGTTCACAATATCTACCACAATACCTTGTACTTTTTGGGCACTGAATATATGTATAAGGATACACTTATGATTACTGGATCCTTTTTGTCACGTGTGCTCGCGAATGAGCCAGGGTTTTCCCTCCATATCCCCCATAGTTTCCAGGAATATTCCAAACATATTGAGAAGAAGAGAAATGCTTTTATTTGGACGGTCAGTTTCGAATACACTAGGTAGGTATCTCTCTCAGATAGAAATACAAAATGACAAACAGCTGTGGTCAGAGTGAACCATGCTAGAAGACCGAATCTGAGTGATCAGAAATGCCTTTCAGCAGGAGGAGCAACAACCACTGGAACCAGATTCAAGCCAAATGGGATAGGTCTTACACTGAAAAAGGATCATTATTTGTGATTTAAAACAATAAACAAACACAGAACACCTAAAGAGAAGGAGGCACCCTGCTATAATTTGGATCTGGAATGTTGCCCAAAGGTCATGTGTTGAAAGCTTGGACCCCAATCCACCAGCATTCAGAACGGACTCTACAGAAAGGTGAATTGAATCCTGAGCTCTAACCTCGTCTGTGGATCAATCCACTGATGGGTTCATGATTGGACAGGACTATCGGGAGTTGGTCAAAACTGTGGGCGGTAGGGCCTAGTTGGAGGGTAGGCCACTGGAGTTGATTCCCTGGAAGGGTACATCATATTCCTCAGTCCTCTCTTCCCCTCACCATTTCCCTGATCTCCATGAGTTGAGAAGCTCTGTTTTGAAGCCAGGCTCTCTGCCATGGTAATCTGCCTCACTTCAGGCCACAGCAATGGAGCCTGAAATTGAACCAAAATAAATATTTACTCATTTAATTTTCTCAGGTATGTTGTCAAAGTGATGAAAAAGTCTTCTAACACACACACACACACACACACACACACACACACACACACACAGGAGGAATGGTCTAAAGGGAGAAAAGGACACTTGGTATTGTTGATGCCTTCTTCAACAGTAGACACAGCTGGGGTACAGCGTGGATTCTCACTTCAGCAGATGCTAAAAGGGGCTTAAATTTTTATTTTAGTCTTTTATGAGGAGACATTGACTAACACAGGCCTGACTTCTCTCTCAGATTTGGAGATGAATAAGAAGGACCAAGAAGATTTCCTTTTCTAGCACAGGACACAAATGCAGTCACTAGTTTCTGATAGCAATCTGAGTAATTATGTCTACTTGCTCTATCTTGAAGGCAAGAGACATTATGAGGTGATTCATATGATCCTCAGAATCTATTTAACCATTAATTTTCCAAAAATTCTTCCTTTTTTTAAATTTTATTTCTGCCACCTTGGGGTTTTGTTTCCTGAACAGACATATAGAAAGAACAGCTCAAGGAAAAGAGTCTCCTGAATATGGGCTCTGGGAAGAGAGTAATGGGAGCAAACCCAAACCCCTTCTAAAGGGTAATAAGGAAAATGATCCTAAAGGAAACAAAAAGGCAAATATGAACAAAGTGGCAGCAGGCTCCATTTGTTGGCCACTTTCTCTGCACCAGCCATCAGGTGAGAACTACACACACTATGTTCTCATTTACTGTTCAACTCATGCTTGTGAGAGAGGTTTCATAAATGCATTCTGTCAGTTTAGCTCCAAAATTGCTTTGGTCCCAACTGGTCTGTCTGTTACAGCCCACGTGCTTCCTCTCTTTGCTTTGTCCCCAACTCTACAAAACTGCCTCCTCATTAACTTGTTGGAATTTAAACACCTTGGAAAGCAGGGCCTTATCTTAACTCCTTCTGATCCTTAGAGGTATGGGAATTACATTTAGGATTGTTACTCCATAGTAGAAAATTTCTCAACTTTCTATTTCGCTCTGTACTCTTGAAACCTGGATTATATTTGGCACTGATAAACAACCATAGGTGAAGTGAACATCAACCTATTGGCTCTAAAACAAATTTTTCTTAAGTGAAATTTAAGCGGAATTTTTGAGCACTTAAATAAACTTCAATCAGAATCAACAAGGACCAAATAATATTAAAATGAACTCGAAAATGTATAGATTAACAGCAAAAGTTTACTTTTGGAAAGGGTAAAGATGGTTCTTTAGTGAAATTTAATCCGTATTATAATTTGAATTCTGAGACTGATTAAGACTCTGTGATGGTTAATTTTATATGTTAACTCGTCTGGGCTACGATGCCCAGATACTTGGCCAACTTTTATTCTGGGTGTGTCTGTGCTGGTGTTATGGGGTGAGATTTACTTTTGAATCGGGGACTTTTAGTTAAATAGATTCCATTCTCTAATGTGGAGCGAGACCTCACCTCGTCAACTGAATGCAACTGAATGGGACAAAAAGCCCACCTCTCCCAGACAAGAGGGAACTGTCCAGTGAACTACCTTTGGATTTCATCTACAACATTGATTCTTCCTGGCTCCACAGCACACTGCCTTGGGACTCAAACTGGGACACTTTCCTGGATCTCTAGCTCCTCCCAGCCAACCCTGCCCAATCCTGTGAGCCAATAGCTGACAGGCAAGTGCAGGGAAGAAGCAGAGGCCCTGCAGGGGGTGAGTGTGCTACTGGATGCCAGTCCCTGGTCAAAGCGCAGGACAGGCTTCTGAGTTTACAGGCAGGAAGGGATGATTAGTGTTGGTGGAGCCCCAGGAACCCCGCGCTCTGAGGAATTCTGAGCGCTTGGGTCATAATCGACCCCGGCAACGCCGGAGGACGTTCGGGGCAGAGAAGTGGATGGTGATGGACGCGCTTCTCAGAGCTGGTCCGATGGATCACTGAAGTGGCCACGATGTGGTCCTGGTTTGGAGGCCTGGGCTCAGGCTTGGGCCACTTCTTGGGTCAGGTGGGGAGCAGCTTGGCTTTCCTCACCGGCCAGAGCTCCACCTTCAACAGGGAAATGCTTCTGGATGACTTAGGAGACCCAGAAGCAGCTTTACATCATTGTTCGAGAAAGGAAATGGAAACTACTGATTCCACACTAAGATGTGAGAATGAAGGACCGAAAAAGTGCTGTACTGACCTGGAAGAAAAGCATGAAGCATCAGAGCTACAAATAAACCATCAGTCTGTAAGTTCCCAGAATCAACTGCCACAGAAAGAGGTAGAGATCAGCCATCCTAAAGCAGGACAGATTGTACTGCAAGATCAAATGTTCCAACTACAGGCAGCTGCTCAATCAGTACGCTCGGGAGCTTGTGGTGTACCAACAACAACTGCACCGGCTCCGTTCGGTTCCCTGGTCGGTAGTCATTTTTCAGCCTTTCGTGATGATGACACGGACTTTAGTGACATAATTTTATCACAACAAGAAACAAACGGATTACCAACTGAAGTTGCAAAACATGAATCTGAAGTTGGCCACTCGAGGCAGATTGCTGAGGCTCAGGGAACGCACCATTCTGACTCAAGTGAAATCTGCAAAGTACTAAATACTATCAAGACTCTTCAACCAAACCAAAGTCCAGACATATATGATCATCAGCATGAAATTTCAGTTTGGGAGCAGAGTTCTACTGTGGCAGAAAAGGGAAGAACCCTTCCTCAGCATTCAGCAGTGGAAGAAGTGTTCAGGCTTCAACGAGCCCTGGCTGATGCGGAGAAGGAAATCGTGAGACTAAATGGTTTAAACCAGGATAACCGTCTTGCTGAAGACAATCTGAAACTTAAAATGCATGTTGAAGCTCTAGAAAAAGAGAAGTCATCATTGAGTCAAGAAAAAGAGGAACTTCAGATGTCACTGTCAAAACTGAGCCGTGACTATCAAGTCATGAAAAACAGAGCTTCAACGGACATGAATTTGAATGTACAATTACTAGACTTAAAACTTCACTTGAAGGCAAAGGAGGAAGAACTGAATCAGACTATCAATGAAAAGAAAATGCTGATGGCTGAGTTAGAAGAACTGGATCATCGGAATCGGGAAGCTACAGAGCACATGATTTTGATACAAGATGAGCTATCAAAACAACAAAATGAAGGAGACCTTGTCATCAAGAAGTTGGAACAAGATCTAGATGATGAAAAAAAGAGAGTTCATCAACTTGAGGATGAGCAAATGAACATATCCCAAGAGCTGCATGTGCAGAAGGAGAAGTTAACTGAGAATGCACGGAGCCTCAGTGATTTGCATTTAACCAAGCAGAAGCTTGAAGGAAAAGTAGAAGATTTAGTAGATCAGCTAAATCAGTCACAAAAAAATAGTTCAAACATCCAGCAGGAAAACCTTGGGCTTAAGGATCACATTAGACAACTTGAAGAGGAGCTGTCTGGGTTTAAGAGTAAGTATCGAACCTCTCTGAATGAAGACTCTAACAGTCATTGTAAGGATGACATGCCTAAAGAACGAGAAGCTGAAGCTAGCAACCTAAGTCAAAATCTTTCTGAAGAGGAACAGCTCAACGAAAACTTAACGAAAGTTGCTGTTGAACTCAAGACGGAAAATGAAATGTTGATTTTAGCACGTGACGATGTAAGGCGTAAGTTGGAAGAATCTATTGCTGCTTACAATCAAATCTCTCAAGAAAAAGACACTATCACGGAGACTCTCAAAAGAGACAAAGAAGAGACTGAAGCCAAACTGCACCAGGCAGAAAAAAGACTGTTGGAAGAAGCAAATAATCACAGGCAGACTATTCAGGAACTCTCCAATGCACATGATTGGAATACCTCGGCCTTAAAGCTGAAACACGAATGTGCAGTTCAACTCAATCAAGAGAAGGACTTTGAAATAGCAGGACTCAAAAAGAATATTGAGCAAATGACTGCTGATGAAAAAGAAACTGAGGAAATTTTGGCATCTTATATAGAAGAAGAGGAGCGATTGACACAAGTCATAAATGAGAAAGAAGTTTTTATTGAAAAACTCGAAGAAAAAATTTCACAACTACAAAAGGATTTACATAAGTGTTCTCAGGCCTTAAGAGAAAATGAAACTTTAAGGCAATCCGTTGAAAGAAAGGACAAAAGTCTTACCTACATGAGAGCAGAAAACAACTATCTGCGAGTAGAACTGGAAATACTTACGGAACACCACAATCAAGCTGCACCAGTGGCTGAGCCTGAAGCTCTTGATGCTATCACAGAACTAGAATTGGAGGTATCTCAACTGAACATAGTCAAAAATCATCTGGAAGATGAAATTCAAGACCATCTGAATATAATTGAAAATCAAAACCAGCATAAAATGCAACTACTTCAGTCTTTACAGGAGCAGAAGGAGGAAATGCATGAATTTAAGTACAAGTATGAGCAGATGAATGCTGCGCATAGCCAGTTAATTTTAGAAAGAGAGGAGGAAATTAAGAACTTGCAGAAAACTATTGAAGAACTAAAAGCCCAGTTGCCTGGAGAGAGAGGAGACGCTCAAACACTGAATTCTGATATTTTTCAAGAGACCAAAGTAAAAATCCTAAGAGAAAACGAGGTTCAACACTTCCAAGAAGAAGAGAAAGCTCTGCATTCTGCTGAACTAGCCAAAGAAAAACAGTCAATAGCTGAATGGAAGAACAAGGCCGAAAAGCTAGAAGGAGAAGTAACATCACTGCAGGAACGTTTGGATCAAGCGAATGCTCTGTGGGATTCTGCTTCCAGGCTGAGAGAAGACTTAGATCTCAAGGAAGAGCAGATGGCAGAACTGAAAAAACAAAACGAGCTCCGAAAAGAAATGCTGGACCACGCACAACAGAAATTGTCGACTTTGGTCAACAGCGCAGAAGGAAAAGTGGACAAAGTCCTCATGCGAAACCTTCTAATCGCTCATTTCCAGATAACAAAAGGCAAACGTCGCCGTGAAGTATTGCAGTTGATGGGGAGCATCCTGGACGTTCCGAAGGACGAAATGGAGCACTTGTTGAATAAAGATTATGGTGGTGTCAGAAAGTGGATGAGGAGTTGCCTTGGAGGGGCTTCAACAAGTGTCCCCAGCACACCTCCGAAACCAAGTCAACAACCCCAACCCGTGCTTCAGAGTTCTTTTTCAGAACCCCTTTACCAGGAAATGTTAAAGATGGAGCCAAATTAAGAGCTGGCAGAAGCACCAAGGGGAATCCACTCTTGGTCCCACGTTCTGCAGCGGTGCCTCTTAGTAACCTCGCTGGAGTTGGACTTGGTGGACCTGGGCGTCCTCTTTTCACACCCATTGCAGATTTCATGCCCACCTTTACACCGTCGCCAGTGTCCCTGCACAACAGGGCCAGAGCTGTACTCCAGGATCTTCTAAATATTTAGCATTATTCTAAAGAAGCCATAACCCTTTTTGATGTTTTACAGCATGGCCTTTTGAAAAAGCACGCATGTGCTTGTAGACAAAAAGAGAAAGCAAAACAGCTGGTATATGTAAGTGTATAGCTACTAGGTATTTTATTTTATTTCTTTAGTTGTTGTTGTTGTTGTGATTTTTTTGCTATAGTACTTTTTAAAAAATTTGTTTTGTTTTTTGTAGCACTTTTTGTTTATAGAATTTTGTTCCAATGTAGCAGATAATCATCACCAGTTATCAATTCTGATGTACTTTTGTGAGCCACTGTACAGAGCAGCCTTCTTGAACCACTAGTTCCAACCTCACTTAATGGCATTAAGATAAAAACGATACATGCAATCACAGGAAACGAGAGAAATCCAACCCATAAGAAGGATGTCTCAGATTTAGAGTACATGAAAACCAAATATAATGTTGCAAAACGTTGAGAATATTTAGTTTATCCAAGATAACATTGTACAACTACCAAGCGAAAATTCCAATGGGGAGGACCTAAACAGGAAGCTTAGTGGATAAATTCTAAGATGCTTTGAATCCAAATTCTATGACCCCTATCCATTTTGCTGATTTCCATTTCTCTACGAAAGTCACTTCACATTAATTCAGTTTTCCAGATGATAAATATGTCCAGAAGGAAGAGTATTTTTATGAGGCAACCCCGAAGTGGGATCACATGATCCATTGCCAATGGAAAAGTTAATTAGTAAGAATGTATCATTAAATATCTGGACTGCTTATCTACCTACTATTGGGGGCTCTACAATCGTTCTTATAAACACATTTTATAAAACATTTGATCAAAACAAGTTGGGGAGAGAAATAAGCTGACAACAGTTTTTGGAAGATGAAAAGCTTTACAACAGGAGTAGTTATAACCTTTTGATAAATTAAGGTAAAAGATGAATCAAAAGTTTCTAGCTTAAGTAGGTGAAATCCGAGAAGCGAAAAAGCAGATTGCATAGCACATACTTCTCTGACACCCGTAGTTTCTAAAACCATTCAGAACGTTTTTATTAAAATTAATTTAAACAAAATTTAATATGTTTTTAAATATAAATTATACTATCATTTAATATAAATTAATCTAATTTAAATCAATCTAATTTAAATTAATTTTATTAGTAGTATTATTTAAATTTCTTTTATTAATACGATGGTTTGATTTAAATTTATTTTATTAATTGATATTGTTTATTAACTTATGTTAAATTATAGTATGATTTATATTTAAAAATTCATTAAATTTTATTTAAATTAATACAATTTAACAAAGTAAATTTAACATAATATAGATTGAATTATTTAATATTGACTATATAATTTAATATAAATGTCAATAAAGTTAATTTTAATAAAAATGCTCTTAGTTGTTTTGGAAATTACAGGTGGCAGTGAAGTATTAGCAATGTTATCTTCTTTTTTCTCCTCTTTGATTTTACCTAACTTAAGCTAGAACCTTTTGGTTTATCTTTTGCTTTACTTTACAAAAATAAAAAAAAGGAAGAAAAACACCTAGTAGCTACACACATATCAGCTTTTCCTTTCTTATTTCTAAATTTCACCTTAACATTTACATTATTTTACCAAAATTAAGATGCCATCAGTTGTTAGGCATGAACAAAATCACTGAAACAACAACTGGAGGACGCATCCCAAAGGCACATTGGCCAAGTATTCAAAACATATAAATGTCTGAGAACCGATGAGCTCTGATAGTAAAGTTTCCCACCTATGAAAAGTTTCCCAATGCTATGGAAAATGATGACATTTCTCTTTTTGTGTTTTTTAAGCTGAGAACCAACCTAAGGTATGTTATCAGAAATTGTATGTAACTCAAGTCTTTAAATTTCTTATTTTTCCTGTACTGCAGACAAAGAGGCTCACAATTCCTTGAGCTCTACTAGCATTTTAGTGACAGGAAAAAATTCAATGATGCATAGTTGTTTATTTGCATTCAATGTCTATCAATCTTACATACTTTGGGAAGGGTCACAAGCCACGGCCCTTATGCCTCCTGCTCTATTTCAAAGCCTCCAGCATCAGTTGCAACAATTCTAGGAAACACTGGGAATACTCTATGGTACAAAATGCACAATTACTTTTATTTGAAAGCATCTCTAAGACATGAGTCATTAGGTGACTTTCTTGTTCTAAGTAAATTTACTGAATTATTATTAAGTGATAACACGGTAAGCCAAAATGAAAAATGAAAGCATATGCTTCAAATCAGAGCAAGGAAGAAATAAGAAGGTATGATGTGTGGTAAAAATACACGAACATGCAAATATTATCCAGCCTTCTTACGTCAAATGTCCTCTCTTTTATTTATTTATTTTTTTGGAGGTTACATTCTTGCATGATATGCATGGAACAACTTTTGGGGGGATACGATCAGAAATTCAGCACTAAAATCTGCCTTCCTGTAACATCACACGGCTTACTCCCGAGAAGAATATCAAAGTATATATTTGGCTTCGACTTGCCAAATTACTTGGAATCTTATTCCAGTAGACTTCACACGGTTGGGAAAAGCAGAGTTCAGATTTGTCATGAGAGATTTTTATATATTCTGCTCACTCCATTGTGTCTAGGTGAGCCTTTGGGTTTCAATGCCTGGAAACACACTTCTTATATTTCAGAATTGAAGAGCTCTTGGAAACGGCGACCTCACTGCATTCTTGAGAAAAATATGTTATACAGGTACTCAGAAAATTACAAAGATTAATCTAGATCCAAGGTTTTTTTAAGACAAGGGGTTTAATGGAGAACACAGCAAGATAGCCTTAGAAATTTCATACTCCCTGCATTCTTAGGAAAAGCTGCTATATTGTAAAGAATAACACCAAACAGAAAAGTTCCTAAGAAAATATTGTGCTTTCAGTTTCCTTGTCTCATAAATTTTATTAAAGTTTCATTAAAGACCCTGTATTTGCTAGCCTTTTTATTAAATACTTTTTTGAGATATTCTATTAATGTCTATGACTGGATTTTACTTGGTCTCACATGAATGTCGCTCCCTGTGACAAAGGGTACATGGGAGGCAGGCAGGATCAGCCTGTCCTCTCCGAGGCACCAGCTGTCCGAACCAGGCTCTGACAGAGGTAGTGAAGGGCACTAGCGTCTCCTGGACTGAGCGAGAGGGTAAGTATCTGAGTGATATTAATTGTGTATAAATGCCACATTTTTTTTTTTTATGCATTCATCTACTAAGTTGTTTCCACAATTTAGCTAATGTGAATTTTGCTGCTATAAACATTGATGCGGCTGTGTCCCTGTAGTATGCAGTTTTTAAGTCCTTTGGGTATAGACCAAAAAGAGGGATAGCTAGGTCAAATGGTGGTTCTATTCCCAAATTTCCAAGGAATTGCCGCCAAACTGCTTTCCATATTGGCTGCACCAATCTACAGTCCCACCGACAGTGTAGGAGTGTACATTTTTCCTGAAATCCTCACCAACACTTACTGTTGTTGTCTTCATCATAGCTGCCATTTTCAAAAATCGCTGACATTCTAACTGGAGGGAGGTGCAATTAAACCCCTATCTCTCACCATGCACAAAACTCCACTCAAATGAATCAAGGACCTAGGAATAAAACCAGAGACCTTGCATGTAACAGAAGAAAAAGTAGGCCCTAATTCCAATCATATGGGATTAGTCCCAAAATTCCTTAATGAGACTCCTATAGCACAAGAATTAAAACCAAGTATCAATAAATGAGATAGATTCAAACTAAAAAAGTTTCTTCTCCACAAAACAAACAATCTGGGAGGTGAATAGGGATCCTACATCTTGGGAGAAAAGTTTTGCCCCATCACACATCAGATAGAGCACTAATCTCTAGGGTATAGAAAGAACTCACAAATCTAAATACACACACACACACACACACACACACACACAAATAAATAAATAAATAAATGAATGAACGAACGAACGAATAAATAAATAAATAAAATAAAATAAAATAACCCATTCAATAAATGGGCCACGGACCTGAACAGACACTTCTCCCAAGATGATATAAAATTAATCAACAAATTTATGCAAATATGCTCATCATCACTAGCACTTAGAGAAGTGAAAATCAAAACTACACTAAGATTTGAGGTTCAATCTTAAAGGCTGAAAATGAGCATGTTTCACCTCTCTTTCTCCTTCTACCACCAAATCCTCATAGAAGTTAGAAAAGGACATTTGAAATGCTCAGTGATCCAAAATAAGAATGAGAATTTCAAGGACTGAACACAAAAATAGATTATGAAAGAGTAGATCAAGTTGAAAAGACAAAAGCAAACATAGAACGTGCAAGGAAACAGTTCACTTGCAGAAGCTGAGAGGTAACAGGCTGCTTCATGCTTTCAGTATTACATACCAGGGATCACAGAGCACAGGACAACAATAAGATAGTTATCTGGGGTACCACACCGTGGGGTACATAGAGCAAAAACATGGGAAACCCTGCAGAATAAAAGGCATCAACTGAACATCCCTCTCTCAGAACCCAAACAAGGAACCACCAACAAGCAGGGGGGAGGGATAGAGAAGAGCTGTGTAATGCACTTAAGAAGCCTGACTGAGGAGCTATACCAAGAAGTTGTACCATGCACACAAAACTACATATCATGTTCAAACACACAGGCTACAGCCACCAAAATTTACCATGCCCTAGACCACAATGAAAACGCCAGCCAATTCCGTAAAGGTGTTATCACACAGGCTGCAATTCCTTGTGCATCTAAAATTAGAAGAATTTTGACTCCTCAAAAAAAAAAAAAAAAAAAAAAATTCCATATACAATGAAATTAGGGCCATAGAAACAATTCCAAATAATTGTTAGATTAAAGCAAAAATCAAGATGGAATTAAATTAAAATACTATAATGGCAGAAGCAACAGGGATTTTAGATATATGTATTTGAAAAGAGATTGAAATCAAACGGCATATGCTTTTAACATAAAAACATAAGAAAATACCTGGATACTGGATAAAATAATGTAAATGTTAAGGCAAAATTTAGAAAAAAAACAAAGGAAAAGCTGATGTGTGTAGCTACTGGGTGTTTTGTCTTCCCATTTTTATCTTGGTAAATTAAGATAAAAGATAAACAAAAGTTTCTAGCTTAAGTTAGGCAAAATGAGAGAGCAGACAAAAGTAGAATATATAGCTAATATTTCTCTGATACCTGTAGTTTCTAAAACCACTAAGTGGATTTTTATTAAAATTAATCTTATTAATATTTTTATTATATAGTTCATATTAAATGATTTAATCTATATTAAATGTTATTTAAATTGACTTTGTTAAATTGTATTAATTTAAATGAAATTTAATGAATTTTTAGTATACCGATTTTAAGTCCTTTAGTTATAAACCAATGAGTGGGACAGCTGGGTCAAATGGTGCTTCCGATCCCAGTTTTCCGAGGAATTTTCATACTGCTTTTCAGACTGGCTGCATCAATTTGCAGTGCCACCAGCAATGTATACGTGTACCTTTTTCCCCCCACATCCTCGCCAACATTTACTGTTGCTTATATTCTTGATGATTGCCATTCTGATTGAAGTGAGATGAAATCTTAGAGTAGTTTTGATTTGCATCTCTCTCATTACTAGTGAAGTTGAACATTTTTTCATATATTTATTGACTGATTGTATTGCTTCTTCTGTGAAGTGTCTGTTCAATACCTTGCCCTTTACATTAAAATATATATATATATATATATATATATATATTGTTTATTGCTGGCAAAAATAGAGTATCATTGAATAGTTCCAAAGTTTAGAGACTTCTAAAAAAGTGGCTTTTATAGACTTTCATGAGTTGAAAACTAGTTGTATTTCTAATAGGGTGGAGCACTAAAATCTGCCTTCCTGTAACATCACACGGCTTACTCCCGAGAAGAATATCAAAGTATATATTTGGCTTCGACTTGCCAAATTACTTGGAATCTTATTCCAGTAGACTTCACACGGTTGGGAAAAGCAGAGTTCAGATTTGTCATGAGAGATTTTTATATATTCTGCTCACTCCATTGTGTCTAGGTGAGCCTTTGGGTTTCAATGCCTGGAAACACACTTCTTATATTTCAGAATTGAAGAGCTCTTGGAAACGGCGACCTCACTGCATTCTTGAGAAAAATATGTTATACAGGTACTCAGAAAATTACAAAGATTAATCTAGATCCAAGGTTTTTTTAAGACAAGGGGTTTAATGGAGAACACAGCAAGATAGCCTTAGAAATTTCATACTCCCTGCATTCTTAGGAAAAGCTGCTATATTGTAAAGAATAACACCAAACAGAAAAGTTCCTAAGAAAATATTGTGCTTTCAGTTTCCTTGTCTCATAAATTTTATTAAAGTTTCATTAAAGACCCTGTATTTGCTAGCCTTTTTATTAAATACTTTTTTGAGATATTCTATTAATGTCTATGACTGGATTTTACTTGGTCTCACATGAATGTCGCTCCCTGTGACAAAGGGTACATGGGAGGCAGGCAGGATCAGCCTGTCCTCTCCGAGGCACCAGCTGTCCGAACCAGGCTCTGACAGAGGTAGTGAAGGGCACTAGCGTCTCCTGGACTGAGCGAGAGGGTAAGTATCTGAGTGATATTAATTGTGTATAAATGCCACATTTTTTTTTTTTATGCATTCATCTACTAAGTTGTTTCCACAATTTAGCTAATGTGAATTTTGCTGCTATAAACATTGATGCGGCTGTGTCCCTGTAGTATGCAGTTTTTAAGTCCTTTGGGTATAGACCAAAAAGAGGGATAGCTAGGTCAAATGGTGGTTCTATTCCCAAATTTCCAAGGAATTGCCGCCAAACTGCTTTCCATATTGGCTGCACCAATCTACAGTCCCACCGACAGTGTAGGAGTGTACATTTTTCCTGAAATCCTCACCAACACTTACTGTTGTTGTCTTCATCATAGCTGCCATTTTCAAAAATCGCTGACATTCTAACTGGAGGGAGGTGCAATTAAACCCCTATCTCTCACCATGCACAAAACTCCACTCAAATGAATCAAGGACCTAGGAATAAAACCAGAGACCTTGCATGTAACAGAAGAAAAAGTAGGCCCTAATTCCAATCATATGGGATTAGTCCCAAAATTCCTTAATGAGACTCCTATAGCACAAGAATTAAAACCAAGTATCAATAAATGAGATAGATTCAAACTAAAAAAGTTTCTTCTCCACAAAACAAACAATCTGGGAGGTGAATAGGGATCCTACATCTTGGGAGAAAAGTTTTGCCCCATCACACATCAGATAGAGCACTAATCTCTAGGGTATAGAAAGAACTCACAAATCTAAATACACACACACACACACACACACACACACAAATAAATAAATAAATAAATAAATGAATGAACGAACGAACGAATAAATAAATAAATAAAATAAAATAAAATAACCCATTCAATAAATGGGCCACGGACCTGAACAGACACTTCTCCCAAGATGATATAAAATTAATCAACAAATTTATGCAAATATGCTCATCATCACTAGCACTTAGAGAAGTGAAAATCAAAACTACACTAAGATTTGAGGTTCAATCTTAAAGGCTGAAAATGAGCATGTTTCACCTCTCTTTCTCCTTCTACCACCAAATCCTCATAGAAGTTAGAAAAGGACATTTGAAATGCTCAGTGATCCAAAATAAGAATGAGAATTTCAAGGACTGAACACAAAAATAGATTATGAAAGAGTAGATCAAGTTGAAAAGACAAAAGCAAACATAGAACGTGCAAGGAAACAGTTCACTTGCAGAAGCTGAGAGGTAACAGGCTGCTTCATGCTTTCAGTATTACATACCAGGGATCACAGAGCACAGGACAACAATAAGATAGTTATCTGGGGTACCACACCGTGGGGTACATAGAGCAAAAACATGGGAAACCCTGCAGAATAAAAGGCATCAACTGAACATCCCTCTCTCAGAACCCAAACAAGGAACCACCAACAAGCAGGGGGGAGGGATAGAGAAGAGCTGTGTAATGCACTTAAGAAGCCTGACTGAGGAGCTATACCAAGAAGTTGTACCATGCACACAAAACTACATATCATGTTCAAACACACAGGCTACAGCCACCAAAATTTACCATGCCCTAGACCACAATGAAAACGCCAGCCAATTCCGTAAAGGTGTTATCACACAGGCTGCAATTCCTTGTGCATCTAAAATTAGAAGAATTTTGACTCCTCAAAAAAAAAAAAAAAAAAAAAAAATTCCATATACAATGAAATTAGGGCCATAGAAACAATTCCAAATAATTGTTAGATTAAAGCAAAAATCAAGATGGAATTAAATTAAAATACTATAATGGCAGAAGCAACAGGGATTTTAGATATATGTATTTGAAAAGAGATTGAAATCAAACGGCATATGCTTTTAACATAAAAACATAAGAAAATACCTGGATACTGGATAAAATAATGTAAATGTTAAGGCAAAATTTAGAAAAAAAACAAAGGAAAAGCTGATGTGTGTAGCTACTGGGTGTTTTGTCTTC
The DNA here is from genome assembly GCF_045843805.1 of Urocitellus parryii. Lineage (NCBI taxonomy): Eukaryota > Metazoa > Chordata > Mammalia > Rodentia > Sciuridae > Urocitellus > Urocitellus parryii. The sequence continues at coordinate 65,816,690 of NC_135544.1, read as the reverse complement.
CCATTTTTATCTTGGTAAATTAAGATAAAAGATAAACAAAAGTTTCTAGCTTAAGTTAGGCAAAATGAGAGAGCAGACAAAAGTAGAATATATAGCTAATATTTCTCTGATACCTGTAGTTTCTAAAACCACTAAGTGGATTTTTATTAAAATTAATCTTATTAATATTTTTATTATATAGTTCATATTAAATGATTTAATCTATATTAAATGTTATTTAAATTGACTTTGTTAAATTGTATTAATTTAAATGAAATTTAATGAATTTTTAGTATACCGATTTTAAGTCCTTTAGTTATAAACCAATGAGTGGGACAGCTGGGTCAAATGGTGCTTCCGATCCCAGTTTTCCGAGGAATTTTCATACTGCTTTTCAGACTGGCTGCATCAATTTGCAGTGCCACCAGCAATGTATACGTGTACCTTTTTCCCCCCACATCCTCGCCAACATTTACTGTTGCTTATATTCTTGATGATTGCCATTCTGATTGAAGTGAGATGAAATCTTAGAGTAGTTTTGATTTGCATCTCTCTCATTACTAGTGAAGTTGAACATTTTTTCATATATTTATTGACTGATTGTATTGCTTCTTCTGTGAAGTGTCTGTTCAATACCTTGCCCTTTACATTAAAATATATATATATATATATATATATATATATATATATATATATATATATATATATATATATATATTGTTTATTGCTGGCAAAAATAGAGTATCATTGAATAGTTCCAAAGTTTAGAGACTTCTAAAAAAGTGGCTTTTATAGACTTTCATGAGTTGAAAACTAGTTGTATTTCTAATAGGGTGGAGCTCAGTAATCACTATGTTGCCATCAAGAAAGCCCGGCAGATGTTTGCCCAGTGGAATGAAAGAAAAAAAAAAAAAAAAAAAACCAGAATTGAGAACATCATCCAGGCAAATCAGTAGGCAACTGATTCTAGTTCGAGGCAGACAATTAATCTGTTGACGAATCTACTTTCACAGTTTGTACATAACATTTATGGACTATTATTTTAAATTCTATTTTAAAAATATTTATTATTTAGCCTTTAGTGGACACAACATCTTTATTTTATTTTATTTTTTTTTTTTATGTAGTGCTGAGGATCAAACCCCATGCCTCACGCATGCTAGGTGAACGAGCTACTACTTGAGCCATAGACCCAACACTCTCTTAAAGAAATTCTTATTTCCACCTTGCTTCTTTATGATAATGAGAATTCAAATTTATGGGTAATATATCATTCACTGAACAACTTCTCAGTCCAAATCAATCCTTCTACTACTGTATTGTCACTGGAGTGTTATGTTAATCTTCCTACAAACGTGTGCGGAACATTTCATTGATTATGCCAATTCTTAAAGATACAAATGTGCCGAGCCCTAATATCCAGAGTACACAAAGAACTCAAAAAGTAAACATTAAGAAAACAAACAACCCAATCAACAAATGGGCCAAGGACCTGAACAGACACTTCTCAGAGAAGGATACACAATTAATCAACAAATACACGGAAAAAAATGCTCACCATCTCTAGCAATCAGAGAAATGCAAATTAAAACCACTCTAAGATACCAAATCAGTCCAGTAAGAATGGCAGCCATTAGGAAGTCAAACAACAACAAGTGCTGGCAAGGATGTGGGGGGAAAAGGTACACTTGTACATTGCTGGTGCGACTGCAAATTGGTGCAGCCAATTTGGAAAGCATTATGGAGGTTCCTGGGAAAGCTGGGAATGGAACCACCATTCGACCCAGCTATTCCCCTTCTCGGACTATTCCCAAAGACCTAAAAAGAGCATGCTATAGGGATACAGCTACATCAAGGTTCACAGCAGCACAATTCACAATAGCTAGAATGTGGAACCAACCTAGATGCCAGTCAATAGATGAATGGATAAGAAAATGTGGCATTTGTACACAATGGAATATTACTCAGCACTAAAAAATAACAAAACCATGGCATTTGCAGGGAAATGGATGGCATTAGAGGAGATTATGCTAAGTGAAGTTAGCCAATCCCTAGGAAAGAAATGCCGAATGTCTTCTTTCATATAAGGAGGGGGACTCAAAACAGAGCAGGCTGGAAGAGCATGAAAAGAAGACTACCAATTAGAAGGGACAAGAGGTGGGAGGGAATGGGAGAGAGAAGGGGAATTTCATGGAAATGGAAGGATACCCTCATTGTTACACACAATTACATAGAAGAGGATGTGAGGGGAAAGGGGGGAAAAAAGGAGAGAAATGAATTACAGTAGCTGGGGTAGAGAGAGATTATGGGAGGGGAGGGGACAGAAGGGGGGATAGGGAGGGAATAGGAAAGGCAGCAGAATATAACAGACACTAGTATGGCAGTATGTATAAACCTGCACGTACAGCCAATGTGATCCTGCAAACTGTACACGTGGTAAAAATAAGAATTCATACCCCACTTGAATCAAATGTATGAAATATGATATGTCAAGATCATTGTAATTTTTTCTTAAGCAACCAATAAAAATTTAAAAAAAGAAACGAGACAAGGCCCATATTAAAGAGATTTAAAAATTCTACTGAAATCTATAAGAAAATGTTTGAATGAATCATGAGGTATTAAAAGAAGTACAAACTTAATATCTTGCATAGAATTTATCACCCTATGTTTATAGACTCAAAAAGCTTTCCTTACTTTAACCTTCAACTGTGTTTTAACAAAGCCACATTATTCAGGGCTCTCTACTTCTGGCTTTATTCTTTCTTACTTAGTCTTTTCCCCCATATGAGATCCTCACCACCACAGTCGTCAATGGCTGACCTTGCATTATATTTCAAGGATCACTCTATGTAACATCTTCTCCATTGACTGACTGTATTCAATTGCACTTCATAGCAGGAAATGTATATAACACAGCTTTATGTTGTTCACAATATCTACCACAATACCTTGTACTTTTTGGGCACTGAATATATGTATAAGGATACACTTATGATTACTGGATCCTTTTTGTCACGTGTGCTCGCGAATGAGCCAGGGTTTTCCCTCCATATCCCCCATAGTTTCCAGGAATATTCCAAACATATTGAGAAGAAGAGAAATGCTTTTATTTGGACGGTCAGTTTCGAATACACTAGGTAGGTATCTCTCTCAGATAGAAATACAAAATGACAAACAGCTGTGGTCAGAGTGAACCATGCTAGAAGACCGAATCTGAGTGATCAGAAATGCCTTTCAGCAGGAGGAGCAACAACCACTGGAACCAGATTCAAGCCAAATGGGATAGGTCTTACACTGAAAAAGGATCATTATTTGTGATTTAAAACAATAAACAAACACAGAACACCTAAAGAGAAGGAGGCACCCTGCTATAATTTGGATCTGGAATGTTGCCCAAAGGTCATGTGTTGAAAGCTTGGACCCCAATCCACCAGCATTCAGAACGGACTCTACAGAAAGGTGAATTGAATCCTGAGCTCTAACCTCGTCTGTGGATCAATCCACTGATGGGTTCATGATTGGACAGGACTATCGGGAGTTGGTCAAAACTGTGGGCGGTAGGGCCTAGTTGGAGGGTAGGCCACTGGAGTTGATTCCCTGGAAGGGTACATCATATTCCTCAGTCCTCTCTTCCCCTCACCATTTCCCTGATCTCCATGAGTTGAGAAGCTCTGTTTTGAAGCCAGGCTCTCTGCCATGGTAATCTGCCTCACTTCAGGCCACAGCAATGGAGCCTGAAATTGAACCAAAATAAATATTTACTCATTTAATTTTCTCAGGTATGTTGTCAAAGTGATGAAAAAGTCTTCTAACACACACACACACACACACACACACACACACACACACACACAGGAGGAATGGTCTAAAGGGAGAAAAGGACACTTGGTATTGTTGATGCCTTCTTCAACAGTAGACACAGCTGGGGTACAGCGTGGATTCTCACTTCAGCAGATGCTAAAAGGGGCTTAAATTTTTATTTTAGTCTTTTATGAGGAGACATTGACTAACACAGGCCTGACTTCTCTCTCAGATTTGGAGATGAATAAGAAGGACCAAGAAGATTTCCTTTTCTAGCACAGGACACAAATGCAGTCACTAGTTTCTGATAGCAATCTGAGTAATTATGTCTACTTGCTCTATCTTGAAGGCAAGAGACATTATGAGGTGATTCATATGATCCTCAGAATCTATTTAACCATTAATTTTCCAAAAATTCTTCCTTTTTTTAAATTTTATTTCTGCCACCTTGGGGTTTTGTTTCCTGAACAGACATATAGAAAGAACAGCTCAAGGAAAAGAGTCTCCTGAATATGGGCTCTGGGAAGAGAGTAATGGGAGCAAACCCAAACCCCTTCTAAAGGGTAATAAGGAAAATGATCCTAAAGGAAACAAAAAGGCAAATATGAACAAAGTGGCAGCAGGCTCCATTTGTTGGCCACTTTCTCTGCACCAGCCATCAGGTGAGAACTACACACACTATGTTCTCATTTACTGTTCAACTCATGCTTGTGAGAGAGGTTTCATAAATGCATTCTGTCAGTTTAGCTCCAAAATTGCTTTGGTCCCAACTGGTCTGTCTGTTACAGCCCACGTGCTTCCTCTCTTTGCTTTGTCCCCAACTCTACAAAACTGCCTCCTCATTAACTTGTTGGAATTTAAACACCTTGGAAAGCAGGGCCTTATCTTAACTCCTTCTGATCCTTAGAGGTATGGGAATTACATTTAGGATTGTTACTCCATAGTAGAAAATTTCTCAACTTTCTATTTCGCTCTGTACTCTTGAAACCTGGATTATATTTGGCACTGATAAACAACCATAGGTGAAGTGAACATCAACCTATTGGCTCTAAAACAAATTTTTCTTAAGTGAAATTTAAGCGGAATTTTTGAGCACTTAAATAAACTTCAATCAGAATCAACAAGGACCAAATAATATTAAAATGAACTCGAAAATGTATAGATTAACAGCAAAAGTTTACTTTTGGAAAGGGTAAAGATGGTTCTTTAGTGAAATTTAATCCGTATTATAATTTGAATTCTGAGACTGATTAAGACTCTGTGATGGTTAATTTTATATGTTAACTCGTCTGGGCTACGATGCCCAGATACTTGGCCAACTTTTATTCTGGGTGTGTCTGTGCTGGTGTTATGGGGTGAGATTTACTTTTGAATCGGGGACTTTTAGTTAAATAGATTCCATTCTCTAATGTGGAGCGAGACCTCACCTCGTCAACTGAATGCAACTGAATGGGACAAAAAGCCCACCTCTCCCAGACAAGAGGGAACTGTCCAGTGAACTACCTTTGGATTTCATCTACAACATTGATTCTTCCTGGCTCCACAGCACACTGCCTTGGGACTCAAACTGGGACACTTTCCTGGATCTCTAGCTCCTCCCAGCCAACCCTGCCCAATCCTGTGAGCCAATAGCTGACAGGCAAGTGCAGGGAAGAAGCAGAGGCCCTGCAGGGGGTGAGTGTGCTACTGGATGCCAGTCCCTGGTCAAAGCGCAGGACAGGCTTCTGAGTTTACAGGCAGGAAGGGATGATTAGTGTTGGTGGAGCCCCAGGAACCCCGCGCTCTGAGGAATTCTGAGCGCTTGGGTCATAATCGACCCCGGCAACGCCGGAGGACGTTCGGGGCAGAGAAGTGGATGGTGATGGACGCGCTTCTCAGAGCTGGTCCGATGGATCACTGAAGTGGCCACGATGTGGTCCTGGTTTGGAGGCCTGGGCTCAGGCTTGGGCCACTTCTTGGGTCAGGTGGGGAGCAGCTTGGCTTTCCTCACCGGCCAGAGCTCCACCTTCAACAGGGAAATGCTTCTGGATGACTTAGGAGACCCAGAAGCAGCTTTACATCATTGTTCGAGAAAGGAAATGGAAACTACTGATTCCACACTAAGATGTGAGAATGAAGGACCGAAAAAGTGCTGTACTGACCTGGAAGAAAAGCATGAAGCATCAGAGCTACAAATAAACCATCAGTCTGTAAGTTCCCAGAATCAACTGCCACAGAAAGAGGTAGAGATCAGCCATCCTAAAGCAGGACAGATTGTACTGCAAGATCAAATGTTCCAACTACAGGCAGCTGCTCAATCAGTACGCTCGGGAGCTTGTGGTGTACCAACAACAACTGCACCGGCTCCGTTCGGTTCCCTGGTCGGTAGTCATTTTTCAGCCTTTCGTGATGATGACACGGACTTTAGTGACATAATTTTATCACAACAAGAAACAAACGGATTACCAACTGAAGTTGCAAAACATGAATCTGAAGTTGGCCACTCGAGGCAGATTGCTGAGGCTCAGGGAACGCACCATTCTGACTCAAGTGAAATCTGCAAAGTACTAAATACTATCAAGACTCTTCAACCAAACCAAAGTCCAGACATATATGATCATCAGCATGAAATTTCAGTTTGGGAGCAGAGTTCTACTGTGGCAGAAAAGGGAAGAACCCTTCCTCAGCATTCAGCAGTGGAAGAAGTGTTCAGGCTTCAACGAGCCCTGGCTGATGCGGAGAAGGAAATCGTGAGACTAAATGGTTTAAACCAGGATAACCGTCTTGCTGAAGACAATCTGAAACTTAAAATGCATGTTGAAGCTCTAGAAAAAGAGAAGTCATCATTGAGTCAAGAAAAAGAGGAACTTCAGATGTCACTGTCAAAACTGAGCCGTGACTATCAAGTCATGAAAAACAGAGCTTCAACGGACATGAATTTGAATGTACAATTACTAGACTTAAAACTTCACTTGAAGGCAAAGGAGGAAGAACTGAATCAGACTATCAATGAAAAGAAAATGCTGATGGCTGAGTTAGAAGAACTGGATCATCGGAATCGGGAAGCTACAGAGCACATGATTTTGATACAAGATGAGCTATCAAAACAACAAAATGAAGGAGACCTTGTCATCAAGAAGTTGGAACAAGATCTAGATGATGAAAAAAAGAGAGTTCATCAACTTGAGGATGAGCAAATGAACATATCCCAAGAGCTGCATGTGCAGAAGGAGAAGTTAACTGAGAATGCACGGAGCCTCAGTGATTTGCATTTAACCAAGCAGAAGCTTGAAGGAAAAGTAGAAGATTTAGTAGATCAGCTAAATCAGTCACAAAAAAATAGTTCAAACATCCAGCAGGAAAACCTTGGGCTTAAGGATCACATTAGACAACTTGAAGAGGAGCTGTCTGGGTTTAAGAGTAAGTATCGAACCTCTCTGAATGAAGACTCTAACAGTCATTGTAAGGATGACATGCCTAAAGAACGAGAAGCTGAAGCTAGCAACCTAAGTCAAAATCTTTCTGAAGAGGAACAGCTCAACGAAAACTTAACGAAAGTTGCTGTTGAACTCAAGACGGAAAATGAAATGTTGATTTTAGCACGTGACGATGTAAGGCGTAAGTTGGAAGAATCTATTGCTGCTTACAATCAAATCTCTCAAGAAAAAGACACTATCACGGAGACTCTCAAAAGAGACAAAGAAGAGACTGAAGCCAAACTGCACCAGGCAGAAAAAAGACTGTTGGAAGAAGCAAATAATCACAGGCAGACTATTCAGGAACTCTCCAATGCACATGATTGGAATACCTCGGCCTTAAAGCTGAAACACGAATGTGCAGTTCAACTCAATCAAGAGAAGGACTTTGAAATAGCAGGACTCAAAAAGAATATTGAGCAAATGACTGCTGATGAAAAAGAAACTGAGGAAATTTTGGCATCTTATATAGAAGAAGAGGAGCGATTGACACAAGTCATAAATGAGAAAGAAGTTTTTATTGAAAAACTCGAAGAAAAAATTTCACAACTACAAAAGGATTTACATAAGTGTTCTCAGGCCTTAAGAGAAAATGAAACTTTAAGGCAATCCGTTGAAAGAAAGGACAAAAGTCTTACCTACATGAGAGCAGAAAACAACTATCTGCGAGTAGAACTGGAAATACTTACGGAACACCACAATCAAGCTGCACCAGTGGCTGAGCCTGAAGCTCTTGATGCTATCACAGAACTAGAATTGGAGGTATCTCAACTGAACATAGTCAAAAATCATCTGGAAGATGAAATTCAAGACCATCTGAATATAATTGAAAATCAAAACCAGCATAAAATGCAACTACTTCAGTCTTTACAGGAGCAGAAGGAGGAAATGCATGAATTTAAGTACAAGTATGAGCAGATGAATGCTGCGCATAGCCAGTTAATTTTAGAAAGAGAGGAGGAAATTAAGAACTTGCAGAAAACTATTGAAGAACTAAAAGCCCAGTTGCCTGGAGAGAGAGGAGACGCTCAAACACTGAATTCTGATATTTTTCAAGAGACCAAAGTAAAAATCCTAAGAGAAAACGAGGTTCAACACTTCCAAGAAGAAGAGAAAGCTCTGCATTCTGCTGAACTAGCCAAAGAAAAACAGTCAATAGCTGAATGGAAGAACAAGGCCGAAAAGCTAGAAGGAGAAGTAACATCACTGCAGGAACGTTTGGATCAAGCGAATGCTCTGTGGGATTCTGCTTCCAGGCTGAGAGAAGACTTAGATCTCAAGGAAGAGCAGATGGCAGAACTGAAAAAACAAAACGAGCTCCGAAAAGAAATGCTGGACCACGCACAACAGAAATTGTCGACTTTGGTCAACAGCGCAGAAGGAAAAGTGGACAAAGTCCTCATGCGAAACCTTCTAATCGCTCATTTCCAGATAACAAAAGGCAAACGTCGCCGTGAAGTATTGCAGTTGATGGGGAGCATCCTGGACGTTCCGAAGGACGAAATGGAGCACTTGTTGAATAAAGATTATGGTGGTGTCAGAAAGTGGATGAGGAGTTGCCTTGGAGGGGCTTCAACAAGTGTCCCCAGCACACCTCCGAAACCAAGTCAACAACCCCAACCCGTGCTTCAGAGTTCTTTTTCAGAACCCCTTTACCAGGAAATGTTAAAGATGGAGCCAAATTAAGAGCTGGCAGAAGCACCAAGGGGAATCCACTCTTGGTCCCACGTTCTGCAGCGGTGCCTCTTAGTAACCTCGCTGGAGTTGGACTTGGTGGACCTGGGCGTCCTCTTTTCACACCCATTGCAGATTTCATGCCCACCTTTACACCGTCGCCAGTGTCCCTGCACAACAGGGCCAGAGCTGTACTCCAGGATCTTCTAAATATTTAGCATTATTCTAAAGAAGCCATAACCCTTTTTGATGTTTTACAGCATGGCCTTTTGAAAAAGCACGCATGTGCTTGTAGACAAAAAGAGAAAGCAAAACAGCTGGTATATGTAAGTGTATAGCTACTAGGTATTTTATTTTATTTCTTTAGTTGTTGTTGTTGTTGTGATTTTTTTGCTATAGTACTTTTTAAAAAATTTGTTTTGTTTTTTGTAGCACTTTTTGTTTATAGAATTTTGTTCCAATGTAGCAGATAATCATCACCAGTTATCAATTCTGATGTACTTTTGTGAGCCACTGTACAGAGCAGCCTTCTTGAACCACTAGTTCCAACCTCACTTAATGGCATTAAGATAAAAACGATACATGCAATCACAGGAAACGAGAGAAATCCAACCCATAAGAAGGATGTCTCAGATTTAGAGTACATGAAAACCAAATATAATGTTGCAAAACGTTGAGAATATTTAGTTTATCCAAGATAACATTGTACAACTACCAAGCGAAAATTCCAATGGGGAGGACCTAAACAGGAAGCTTAGTGGATAAATTCTAAGATGCTTTGAATCCAAATTCTATGACCCCTATCCATTTTGCTGATTTCCATTTCTCTACGAAAGTCACTTCACATTAATTCAGTTTTCCAGATGATAAATATGTCCAGAAGGAAGAGTATTTTTATGAGGCAACCCCGAAGTGGGATCACATGATCCATTGCCAATGGAAAAGTTAATTAGTAAGAATGTATCATTAAATATCTGGACTGCTTATCTACCTACTATTGGGGGCTCTACAATCGTTCTTATAAACACATTTTATAAAACATTTGATCAAAACAAGTTGGGGAGAGAAATAAGCTGACAACAGTTTTTGGAAGATGAAAAGCTTTACAACAGGAGTAGTTATAACCTTTTGATAAATTAAGGTAAAAGATGAATCAAAAGTTTCTAGCTTAAGTAGGTGAAATCCGAGAAGCGAAAAAGCAGATTGCATAGCACATACTTCTCTGACACCCGTAGTTTCTAAAACCATTCAGAACGTTTTTATTAAAATTAATTTAAACAAAATTTAATATGTTTTTAAATATAAATTATACTATCATTTAATATAAATTAATCTAATTTAAATCAATCTAATTTAAATTAATTTTATTAGTAGTATTATTTAAATTTCTTTTATTAATACGATGGTTTGATTTAAATTTATTTTATTAATTGATATTGTTTATTAACTTATGTTAAATTATAGTATGATTTATATTTAAAAATTCATTAAATTTTATTTAAATTAATACAATTTAACAAAGTAAATTTAACATAATATAGATTGAATTATTTAATATTGACTATATAATTTAATATAAATGTCAATAAAGTTAATTTTAATAAAAATGCTCTTAGTTGTTTTGGAAATTACAGGTGGCAGTGAAGTATTAGCAATGTTATCTTCTTTTTTCTCCTCTTTGATTTTACCTAACTTAAGCTAGAACCTTTTGGTTTATCTTTTGCTTTACTTTACAAAAATAAAAAAAAGGAAGAAAAACACCTAGTAGCTACACACATATCAGCTTTTCCTTTCTTATTTCTAAATTTCACCTTAACATTTACATTATTTTACCAAAATTAAGATGCCATCAGTTGTTAGGCATGAACAAAATCACTGAAACAACAACTGGAGGACGCATCCCAAAGGCACATTGGCCAAGTATTCAAAACATATAAATGTCTGAGAACCGATGAGCTCTGATAGTAAAGTTTCCCACCTATGAAAAGTTTCCCAATGCTATGGAAAATGATGACATTTCTCTTTTTGTGTTTTTTAAGCTGAGAACCAACCTAAGGTATGTTATCAGAAATTGTATGTAACTCAAGTCTTTAAATTTCTTATTTTTCCTGTACTGCAGACAAAGAGGCTCACAATTCCTTGAGCTCTACTAGCATTTTAGTGACAGGAAAAAATTCAATGATGCATAGTTGTTTATTTGCATTCAATGTCTATCAATCTTACATACTTTGGGAAGGGTCACAAGCCACGGCCCTTATGCCTCCTGCTCTATTTCAAAGCCTCCAGCATCAGTTGCAACAATTCTAGGAAACACTGGGAATACTCTATGGTACAAAATGCACAATTACTTTTATTTGAAAGCATCTCTAAGACATGAGTCATTAGGTGACTTTCTTGTTCTAAGTAAATTTACTGAATTATTATTAAGTGATAACACGGTAAGCCAAAATGAAAAATGAAAGCATATGCTTCAAATCAGAGCAAGGAAGAAATAAGAAGGTATGATGTGTGGTAAAAATACACGAACATGCAAATATTATCCAGCCTTCTTACGTCAAATGTCCTCTCTTTTATTTATTTATTTTTTTGGAGGTTACATTCTTGCATGATATGCATGGAACAACTTTTGGGGGGATACGATCAGAAATTCAGCACTAAAATCTGCCTTCCTGTAACATCACACGGCTTACTCCCGAGAAGAATATCAAAGTATATATTTGGCTTCGACTTGCCAAATTACTTGGAATCTTATTCCAGTAGACTTCACACGGTTGGGAAAAGCAGAGTTCAGATTTGTCATGAGAGATTTTTATATATTCTGCTCACTCCATTGTGTCTAGGTGAGCCTTTGGGTTTCAATGCCTGGAAACACACTTCTTATATTTCAGAATTGAAGAGCTCTTGGAAACGGCGACCTCACTGCATTCTTGAGAAAAATATGTTATACAGGTACTCAGAAAATTACAAAGATTAATCTAGATCCAAGGTTTTTTTAAGACAAGGGGTTTAATGGAGAACACAGCAAGATAGCCTTAGAAATTTCATACTCCCTGCATTCTTAGGAAAAGCTGCTATATTGTAAAGAATAACACCAAACAGAAAAGTTCCTAAGAAAATATTGTGCTTTCAGTTTCCTTGTCTCATAAATTTTATTAAAGTTTCATTAAAGACCCTGTATTTGCTAGCCTTTTTATTAAATACTTTTTTGAGATATTCTATTAATGTCTATGACTGGATTTTACTTGGTCTCACATGAATGTCGCTCCCTGTGACAAAGGGTACATGGGAGGCAGGCAGGATCAGCCTGTCCTCTCCGAGGCACCAGCTGTCCGAACCAGGCTCTGACAGAGGTAGTGAAGGGCACTAGCGTCTCCTGGACTGAGCGAGAGGGTAAGTATCTGAGTGATATTAATTGTGTATAAATGCCACATTTTTTTTTTTTATGCATTCATCTACTAAGTTGTTTCCACAATTTAGCTAATGTGAATTTTGCTGCTATAAACATTGATGCGGCTGTGTCCCTGTAGTATGCAGTTTTTAAGTCCTTTGGGTATAGACCAAAAAGAGGGATAGCTAGGTCAAATGGTGGTTCTATTCCCAAATTTCCAAGGAATTGCCGCCAAACTGCTTTCCATATTGGCTGCACCAATCTACAGTCCCACCGACAGTGTAGGAGTGTACATTTTTCCTG